>NW_027204270.1:17238880-17508880 GCF_024711535.1 Dipodomys merriami | reverse complement strand
GCAGAGGATTGCAGAGGCCAGGCCGGATGCCCTGACCTACATCTGGGCCCACAACCGTGTGCCACGAGCTGCCAGCTTCGAGGCCAGCTGGGTCCGGAGAGGCGCTCACACCAGACCCGGCGCCCCGTCCAGTGGGGCAGAGAGCATGTGACCCAGTCACGCGGAACAACGTGACCCGGCTCCAGCAGAGTTTCAGGTTCTGGAGGTGCACAGAGCAGAGCCGTCGATTGCTTCCGGGAGAAAAGGGGCGGCTCCAGGAAACGAGGGGCTGGGGAACCACCCTTCTGGGAACCAAGACCAGAGATGGGGACACAATGGACTCTGGGTTTGCTTCCTGGCACCCTCTTCCCCCCCCCTCCTCCTCCTCCTCCTCCTCCTCCTCTTCCTCCTCCTCCTCCTCCTCCTCCTCCTCCCCTTCCTCCTCCTCCTCCTCCTCCTCCTCTCCATTCGTGTGCCAGGTGTCTGTCATTTCTTTTTTAATTAAAGTGAATCATATTCCCTCTTCCCCAGAGAGATGCCTGATATCGTTGGGAATTCATTAGCATTTCCCTGGGGTGTCACAACAATGGGGTGGAGCCTCTTCTGTTCTAAACTCTGAGGGTAGCGGTGGGGGACCCCTGCCTGCCTGAATACTGATGTTTGATCTCAGTGGGGTGCGGGGCAAGAAGGTACAGGGCTCCGGGTAGAGGGGAAAGGTCCTCAGGGGACCCAGAGCGTAAGGTTGCAATTACCTGGCAGAGCTGGGGAGGTGCGGGTGTAAGCGGGGATTCCGAGGGCATTGTGCAGCTCTGCGTCTAATTGTGCTGTCACAAGGGCGTTACTGTCTGCCTAGCGACACCAGTAAGCCCTGGAGGGCAGAGCCAGGCTCTCAAAGTCTCCTTCTATGCCTGGAAAGGCAGCAGTGGGTGCTAATTGCTAGCCTAGTTGCATACTTTATGGGCATTCTATATGCATTTGGTTCCATATCATCATTCAGTTCTGGTAAACTCTACTAAATGGGATTCATTTCCATTGTTCCCATTTTAGGGATAAGAAAACTGAGGTCCAGAGAGGTAGCGTGATTTCCCCAAAGGTCACACTGCATCAGAGCTAGGATTTGAACCCTGACACGTTTTGTCAAAACACCAGCTCAGGGCTGGGAAGGTGGCTCAGTGGTAGAGTGCTTGCCTAGCATGCGTGAAGCCCTGGGTTCAATTCCTCAGTACCACCCACACAGAAAAAGCTACAAGTGGCACTGTGGCTCAAGTGGTAGAGTGCTAGCCTCGAGCAAAAGCAGCTCAGCGTTAGTGTCCAGGCCCCGAGTTCAAGCCCAGGACTGGCAAAAAAAATCCAAAAACACCAGCTCAGAAATCTCAAGGCAGGAACTGGTGGCTCATGCCTGTAATCCCAGCTGACGCTCTCAGGAGGCTGAGATCTGGGGATTGTGGTTTGAGGCCAACATGAGCAGGAAAGTCCACAAGACTCTTATTTTCAATTAACTACAAAAAAAAAAAAGGCCTAAATTGGAGCTGTAGCTCAAATAGTAGAGTGCTAGCCTTGTGCAAAAAAGTTCAGGGTCGGCCCCCAGGCCCTGAGTTCAAGCCCCCAAACCAGCACCAAAAAAGAAAAATTAAACACAACACAAATCGAAAGGACAGAAGTGCCCAACTACAACGAGCTACCTCAAGGGGCTCATTCTCCAAGCCTCAGCCCCGACCCCAACCTGCTGAGGTCAGTGCTGTCCTAGCTGGCTCCCTGCCTCATTATCCTGGCTTCTGGGAAAATCAGGATTATCCAGGACATGACTAACGCCGGAAAGATGTACTGAAAGTTAGATCCAGTGACTAAGAAGCAGGAAGGGGTGCCCCAACCCTCCTGCCCCAGCCCGAACCCCTTCACAGTTGTTTCCCAAATGGAGAGGGCAGGGAGTTACCAGCCTGCTTGTTTGCAACAGCCAACCTCACAGTCCCCAGCCACCTGCATTCCAGCATCCCTCCTTCTCCACAGAGGCTGCCCCTGCCCCTGCCATTGCTACCGACATCCCTCAGGGCTCCTCCTTCTTAGGGATCTTCTCAGATCCCCTCTTCCCAAACTTCCTCCAGTCCCTAAATGTCTTTCTGAGCCTCATCTCACTTGACCTGTCCCCAAACATTTACAGTGGGGCTCTTCAAGTCTGCAGACAAACCCTTTCCAGTCCCCAAACTACCCCCAGGTAACCCTGTTCTGGGGTGCTGTTCACTGGGACCCAGCCTGGGCCAACTAGGCCATGGAATCACCCTTCTGAGGGTCTGTCCTGCTTCTTGAAGATATTTTCTCTCTGCATGAAGTCTCCCCACCTCTATCCAGGAGAGCTGGGGACATACACAGCTCTATCAGCCCCTGCCTTTGCCCGGGGAGCCAGGGGGCGGGGCCTGCCGCAGGGGGAGGAGCCCGGACGCCCTCTGATGGGGGAGGCTCCCCACCCCCACCCCCGCAGAGCAGCAGCCCTTACCCCTGGTGGGCACTCTGGTGCTGTGTGCGGACCGTGGCTGGTCAGGGCCTCTGGGAGATGCAGCCGTTCTCTGAAGGGCTAAGATGCTCTGCAGACCGGCCCCGGGGGGGCAGGAGTCTCTGTCCTCATCCTCTGGTTCCCAGGGAGATGCACAGTACCAAACGTGCCCACCACGCCCTGGCTGTGTGCGACCACATCGAAGGCTCTCCAAGCGCCAGGAGCCCGCAGTGCCCAGCTGCCCAGGGAGGTGGGACCCAGCCCCCACCATGCTACCTGCCTGCCATCCCTGGGCGATCCCCAGGAAAAGCAGTGCCCAGGGGGCCGGTGCCATGGTGGTTTCCTTCAAGCCTGCTCTGTGGAGCAGGGCAGCCAGGTGGCCGGTCGGCGACCCCCTGGGTACGAGCATGGGTCTCTCTTCCCTGTGGGAAGGACAGGTGGGCCCCACACGCAGGGGTGAGGCGGCTTCTCAGGGAGCATCTTGAGAAGTGGCGTTGAGACCAGAAATAGGACACGGCGTTGTCAGCTAAGAAAGGTGCCCGTCTTCCCCCGCGCCCAGGGGTGCTGGGCTTGCTGAACCCTCTGCTCCCCTCATTCCCTAGTCCCATGCTGAACCTCTCCCTGCCTCCCCCAGACTGGTTGTAGCAGCTCCCAAATCGGGCTTCCTGTCTCCAACCTCCTGTCCTGTCTGTAGAAACGGAGTCCCACAATGTCACTCTTGGCTTCGAACCCTTCTGAGCCCTCCACTACCCAGCCCTGCCTCTCACCTCATCCTCCTACTATCCCTCCCCAAAATGTGCCTCTGGGCCTTTGCACATGCTGTTCCCAATGGCTGACATGCTCTGCCCCTTTCCTGGTGGCTCTCAGGGCATCACTCCAGGCCCCTTCCAAGCATCACTTTCCCAGGGTGCCTTCTCTGATCCCCAAGTCCTGGGCAGCGGCGGCTTCCTCCTCTGTGAGCCACGTGGCCTTCATAGTCTGCTGCCCACCTTGGAGCCTTCAACCACAGAAGCCAGAGCAGAGGCTGGGCCCGGACCAGCCCTGCCCACTGACCCCCGCCAGGTCCAGCCCAGGTGGAGCCTGTGCTAATGGGAACCCAGTAGGCCGGGCAAGAAGGCGCTTGTCTGAGATTCGAGCCAAGGGTGACCTCACCCCTGAGTCAGCCTCCCAAACACGAAGGGCGGGGGGCAGGGGTCCACCCTCCCAGGAGGGGCGGCACCCGGAATGGTTTTAACAAGCAAGGTGCATGCTCGGGGCCGAAGCGGGCCGTGAGTCAGGCAGGGAGCGCCTGGCCCTGAAAGGGGAGCCGCTCCGCCAGCAGCTCCTCCTCACCTGCCGCGCTGGAGGCCATTAACGCTTACTCGGAAGGAAAGAACGATGACACCATCTCGGTGCGAGCCAAAACCTGAGCCCAGGTGTGTGCCAGGGAGAGGGTCAGGACCCGCCTGTCCCTGCCAGAGACGCTGAGTCCAGTTCACCGCCTGCATCCCCGCCCACTGTGTCCTAGCACGGAGGGGCCTCCCGGCAGATTTGGCCTCTGTGCGTGCGTGTGTGCATGCGTGCCTGCGCGTGTGTGTGTGTGTGTCTGTGTGTGTGTGTGTGCGTGTGTGTGTCTCTGTCTGTGTGTGTCTGTCTGTGTGTGCATGTGTGTGTGCGTGTGTGCGTGTGTGTGTCTGTGTGTGTCTGTGTGTGTGTCTGTGTGTGTGTCTGTGTGTGTGTGCGTGTGTGTGTGCGTGTGTGTGTGTCTGTCTGTGTGTGTCTGTCTGTGTGTGCGTGTGTGTGCGCGTGTGTGCATGTGTGAGTGTGTGTCTGTGTGTGTTTGTGTGTGTGTGTCTGTGTGTGTGTGTCTGTGTCTGTGTGTGTGTCTGTGTCTGTGTGCGTGTGTGTGTCTGTGTGTGTGTGCGTGTGTGTGTCTGTGTGTGTGTCTGTCTGTGTGTGCGTGTGTGTGTGCGTGTGTGCGTGTGTGTGTCTGTGTGTGTCTGTGTGTGTGTCTGTGTGTGTGTCTGTCTGTGTGTGTCTGTGTCTGTGTGTGTGTGTGCGTGTGTGTGTCTGTGTGTGTGTCTGTCTGTGTGTGTGTGTCTGTGTGTGTGTGCGTGTGTGTGTCTGTGTGTGTGTCTGTGTGTGTGTGCGTGCGTGCATGCATGTGTGTGTCTGTGTGTGTGTCTGTGTGTGTGTGTGTGTTGTCCTGGGGCTTGAACTTCAGGGCCTAGGTGCTGTCCCTTACCTGTTTTCCACTCAAGGTTAATGCTCTACCATTTAAACCACAGCTCCACTTCTGGCTTTTTGCTGGTTAAATTGAAGACGTTGGTCTCATAGACTTTTCTGTCCCCACTGTCTTCGAACTGCAATCCTCAGATCTCAGCCTCCTGAGCAGCTGGGATGACAGGTGTGAGCCTCCGGTGCCCAGCCACTAGCTAGGAACTTGTGAAACACAAGAACCTTCCAAGGCCGCAGTGGCACCAAGAGGCCACCACTGGTGACCCGAGGCTCCGGGGGAAGGCAGCCCTGCAAGCAGCCACACCAGGAAAGAGGGGGTGCGCAATGTGACCCCTTCTGTAGAAGGGATTCTGTCCTTTCCAGGCAGCCACGGCTCTGTGGTCCCGGGGCGGGGGTGGGAGGGCGGGGGGGAGGGAGGGCAGGGGTGTGCGCGCGCCTGGGTCAGGATCCGGCTGGGACATAGGCAGGATTTTCTCAGTCAGAGTCACATGGGGGCCTCAGGCTCCAAGGCCAGCTCCGGGGTCCTCAGAGCCCCCCTGCCAGGGGCCTCAGGCCCCTCCTGTCCCCTCCTCCGGGCAACGCCACTTGCCCTGGGAAGGAGCCAGAGGCTGGCCCGCCATGCCAAACCGAACTGAAAAGCCCTTATAGCAGGGCCTGTGTCCTGCACTGGATTGTGTTCTCTTTAAAATGCCAGTTAGGGTCCTAATCCCAGAAGCTCAACATGTGACCCCCTTGTGGAGCCTTTCCCAAGGTGACCAAGTCGGATAGAGGTCAGCAGGGTGGCCCTGAATCCAGTGCAGCCCAGACCCAGGGAGCCATGCTCAGAGCCCGGATGGCGTGGTGTCCCACAGGAAGAAGGCCAGGTGACGGGAGGACAAGGGTCCTGTGGTTTGTCTATAAACCTAGAAACACGAAGCGCACCTGCAGCAGCCGCCCTGGGCGCCTCTGCCCATGCCCAGGCCTTCATCTCTCAGCCTCTGGGAAACAAGACTTTTCTGTTATTTTATACCTCTTGTGTAGTGAGATTTCAAGTGTGAGCCACCAGTGCCAGACTTTTTATTTATTTGTTAAAAGAAACACCAACTTGCCAATCCCAGAGACAGGGCCACCAAGGGTGGAGTTTGCACAGCCTCTGGAGACAGCGGCTGGTCCTGTCCCTCACGTCTAATGGGGAGAGGCTGGCTCTTGCGCCCCCCCTCCTTCTCCCGTGGCCAAAGGAAGCCGTGGGCAGAGCGAAGAGGGAGGAGAAGGGAAAGGAGCAGACAGGCTGTGCCGAGAGGCTCTGTTGTGGATCATCACAGTCACTCCTGGCAACAAAGCCCAGGCTGGCGAGATAGATAGGGAGATAAAGAAGGCAGGATTATCCGGACTCACAGATAATCCTAAATTTGACGTTAGCTCCTGGGTTTTCCTGGGCAGCAACCTGTCATTCTCATTGGCTGGTGAGAATTCCTCCTTCCCTCCATGCTCCGGCCTGGGGACATGCTGCCGGAATGACCATTAGGGGACCACGCTGTCCAGGCTTCTTTTCTTAACCCTCCCTCTCCACCCAGCTGGCCTCCCCCCCCCCTCGGTGCCCCAGTCTTCATCAAGCATCACCTCCTCTGGGGCCTGCCCTGATACCACCACCCAGCCATGCCCTTGCTCCATTCCAGAAGTGTGTGCTGAGCGCCTTGCCTGGGTTAGGTGCTTGTCTTCTGGTCATGCACGTGTCCCCTTGTTTGGTCTCTGTGCCTGGGACAGCACTTGGATGGGAGCTGTGTACCAAGTCTTTCTGGGAGGGGACTGACTCCAGGGGGACACGAGAGGGAAATCTGGAGGAGGATTAGGCCAGAGATAGCCCTGATTACATTCAGCCATCACCGTAACCAGGACATGGCAGATACTAGACTCGTGGGTGGAAAATGGACTGGAGAAACGAAAGATCTTGGGGCTCCCTGGAGACACAAGCTCAAATCCACTTTAGAGGTGACAGTGGGCAGGTGACTCCTTTCCTCTTCCAGCCCCAGATCTCAGCTCCTGGGGAACACACAGCCCCCCTCCCTGCCCGGGGGGGGGGAGGGGAAGAGTGACATGGTGACAGAGGCTGGTGATCCTGTGGTTCTCACAGTCTGAAGAAACTAATGTAAAGCTAGGGAAGGGAAGACAGGCATGTTTCCTTCATTGTCAAGGTGTGTGGGGATTTGGGGGACACCAGGAAGTGGAAACAGATTTGCTTCCAGCAGCTAGATCTGAATGATAAACATATATGGGTGACGTGCACCTACGCCAAAACGTGCAGACTCAAGCACAGCACACACAGCAAGGACTACGATTTAGTGACTCCTTTGAACAACACACACAGTTTAACCAAATAAATACCAGGATCAGCACCAGCGACTCGTGCCTATCATCCTTGTTGATCAGGAGGCTGAGATCTGAGGATCGTGGTTCAGAGGATCCTGGTTCAAAGTCAGCCCAGGCAGGCAAGTCCATGAGACTGTTATCTCCAATAACTACCAAAAAGCTGGAAGTAGAGCTATGACTCAAGGTAGTAGAGCACTAACCTTGTGTGAAAAAGCTCAGGGACAGTACCCAAGCCCTGAGTTCAAGCCCCAGGACTAGTAAAAGAAAAAACAACAACAACCTGGAAGCTGGAATATGTACTTTTTTCATCAGGAGGGACAGATAAATGAAGAGAGGAAAGGTGGGTGAATACAGTCATAAGATGTAATGTAACATTGGTCAATATGCCTTGTCCTTATAAACTAACATGTTGGATTAAAACAGCTTTGTACAATTATATTCATATATATACAATTTATATTCATATATGAATTATACGTATATGAAATGTGTTATATATTATATCATATATATACTTCCAATTTTAGTGTGGAGACATCCTGGGCATTGAACTTGAGATCTCATACTTGCAAGGCGGGTGCTCTACCACTCCAGCCACATCTCCAGTCCCTTTTTCACATTGGTTATTTTCACGGTAGTGTCTCCATGTATGCCCAGACTAGTGTGGACTTCAGTCCTCCTGTGTGTGCTTTTCTGTGTGGCTGGGATGCGAGGGTTGCATATGCCCAGTCATTGTGCTTTCCCCTTAGAGGGGATAACGGGCATGTGCACTCAGCCATTGGTTAAGATGGAGTCTTGTGACCTTTTTGCCTATTTTCCCAAGTACCTAATAACTTAAGTGACAGTGCCTGGCTTGGTACTGGAACTTGAACTTGAGGCTTGGGCATTGTCCTTTAGCTCTTTTACTGAAAGTTGCGGTCTACTACTATAAGCCACAGCTCTACTTCTGGCTTTTCGGTGATTAATTAGAGGTAAGAGTCTCATGAACTTTCCTGCCTGGGCTGGCTTTGAACCATGATCCTCAGATCTCAGTCTCCTGAGTAGCTAGGATTACAGGCGTGAGCCACCGGTGCCTGGCTCTTGCCAACTTCTTAACCCTACATTCTGGACACATTCTTCCCTCCAATTTTCTACAGCTCCCCGGATGGAGGAGCGAGGCTGACACACACAAGTACCTTTGTCCCAAGTTCCCCTCCCACAGCAACATTTCATGTGAGAGGGCTGAGTTGGGTGGCACAGCTCCTGCCAGTCCTCAGTCACCGCCCACAGGTGCTGCCCCTCCCTGACCTTCCCCAGGACCAATCAGAGCAGCGATCACAGCCGCCACCTGTGCTGTGCGCTTGCCCCAAGCACAGGCTTTCCCTCCCCCTCCTCCCAGATCAGGACTCACACACAGAACCCGGGCTCCAGCACCTGTCCTCTGAGCTCTGACCCTGACCCCCAGACCAGATCCATACCACAAGTGGGGCCCGAGTGGGGTGTAAAAACCATTTATCAGACTTTAGCAGCCTGAAGACCCGACGCTCATGGCACCGTCCAGCCTCCACGCCCCTCCTACAGCCACAAGGGTCTTTCAGAGGAGCCCACTGAGGACCTGGGGGCCGCATCAGCCATCCAGACCCCACTGCGGCAGCCAGCCCCACCTCTGAGAGTGGAGGAAGGGCCTCCATCAGTGCTGCCCAGTGAATACAGCACATGCATGACCCAGCGTCCGAGAGCCAGGGAAATCCGAGATACGCCCATAAGCCTAACTACCCAGATCCAGACAATGGAGGTTTCAGGCCAGCCAAAACAGGAAAGTCTGCAAGACTCCATCTCCAAACGTGAAGGGGTATCAAGCGGGATAGCACCAGCCTTGGATGGAAAAGCTGAGCAAGAACACAAGGCCCTGAGTTCGAGCCCCAAGTATGGGCACGTGCACACACACACACACACACACACACACACACACACGGTGAAAACAAGGTGTACTTAATTCTAATACTGCAGTTACTGAACTCATGCATCCAACTCTACAATGAATTTCACACTCACATGTCTGATGATGAAGGAGATGACCGGGCTGAGAAACCAAGTTTTGCTAGTGGCTACTGTCCTGGACAATGCAGAGTTAAAAAAAAAAAAAAAAAAAAGGCTGGGCCAGCCAGGAGCCCTCGTATATTTGGCTCCCATTGAGCCCTGCGGTCCGGCTGGCCCCAGCTGTAGAGAAGCATTCAGGCAGCCTCTCTGTAGGGAATTCCATCCAAGGCTGAGTCTGGAGCCCAGCACACCTGGCTCACTCACCTGTGTCCTCTCTGAGCCTCAGTTTTCCCATCTGTGAATTGAGAATGATAATAGCTAACAGTGGACAGCACGTAACCTGTTCTGGGCCTGCTGTTCTAAGTCTTTGGTGAGTATTAACTGCTCATTCAAGAGTCTGGCATCCCCCGTCCCAATTTATAGGAGAGAGAGTGAAGGCCCAGAGAAATTAAACAACACAGCCAATATGCAGCAGAGCTGGGACTTGAACCCAAGCTGTCTGATTCCTAAGTCCTTATGCTAAACTCCAGATCACATGGCTAAGCCGTGGTGGCCATGAGAACTAAGCGAAGGGTTTCACCGAAAGGGCTTGTCTACAGTTGGCATGAAATGAACAGTTGTCGCTGCCTTCCACTGAGGCAAGGGGGTGTGGGAAGATCCATCCCCTGGGTGACCTCCAAATGCCTGGGTCGTGACCAACCAGCAGGCCGCCCCTTCTGCACCTTCTCTGGGACACCCCCAGCTGGAGGCTGAGAAGGGGATTGTCTGGGATGGTGTCTTCCTCATAGCTCAGACGTGGAGGCCCCTGAAGATGGATGATTCAGGGTCTGGAGTGGCTGGGGCGGGTGGCTCTGGGGACAATGGATAGGCTAGGAGGGGGTGGCTTCAGTGAGAAAGGAAGTGCCACCATCTCGAGGGCTGGGCCTGGTGTGGGCACCTTGCCTCAGTCCCACTGTCTGTCTGTCTGTCTGTCTGTCTGTCTGTCTGTCTGTCTGTCTCTCTCTCTCTCTCTCTCTCTCTCTCTCTCTCATTTTTGTACCTACACCAGGGCTTGAACACAAGGCTTTGTACTGTCACTTGACCTTTTTTGTTCAAGGCTGACACTCTACCACTTGAGCGATGGCTCCACTTCTAGCTTATTGCTAGTTAATTGGAGGTAAGTCTGGTGGCAGGATCTTTAGAGGGCAGAAGTGAAAGTCACCTGGAGGAGGGACTCAGAGGTCAAAGGATGAAGGATGCACCTCTTTCATGGCAATGGCCAGGACCTGGGAATGGAGCTCTGCGTTGGCAGTTCCACCACATGGAACGGATTCAGACTGACTCAGTATAGGGGCTTTGTGGCTGAAAAGTCCAGAAGCATTCTGGCTTCACACAAAGTTAGGTTTGGCTGGTCTAGAACCTACCAAGAGTCCACATTTCCCCCACCGTCCTCCTGTCTGCTGCAGAGCTGGCTCCACCCTCCCATCCCCTGCCTCAGGGAGGGAAGGAGGAGCTAGGATTTCCCAAGCCTGGTCCTGAGACTCACTCTGATTGGTCCTGCTTAGATCACATGTCCAACCTCTGAGCCAATCGCTATGGTCAGAGTAATTATATGCCCCAATGCTCCACTTGGTTCCCACCAGCTGGAAATTAGGAAATTGGAAAGGGGGGATTGGAGTCCACAGGAGCCTGGTTCTGTGTCTGCCACCACCTGGCTGCGTGGCAGGCACAGTTCAAGCCTCTCAGGCCTGGTACACTAGAGCAAATGTTTATGTGAGAGGTCTTTGTTGTAAACTCTGATGTTTACATCAGAGCCAAGTAGATGGTGCTGGGCTAAGCTGGGGTGATGGCCCTGACCCCATGTCCTACAGGAATCACAGAACCTCGCTGTCCCTTCCACCTCTGGCAGGCACAGGTCCCCTGAGACAGCATGGAGCCCAGAGCTTTCCCTCTGGCACATCATCCCCGCACACTGAACCCACTGCCTGGCCCAGGAAACCCAATGTCAAGGTGGCGACTGAGGGTCTTATGTGTGAGGGAGAAAGAAGAGTCTGAGTCCTCCCACCATCACGGCCATGGCCTAATGTCTCACAGGAAAGGGTGGGAGTGGGAACACCATGGTCAGAGCATTCGCCACTGCTGGGTGACTCAGCCAAGGGCCAGGCTGGGAGAGAGAGGGTGACAGCCACCAACACAGTTCCTTTGATCCTGAAGACAGTGTTCCCAGTGTGCCCTGAAGGCTGGCCTTCCCCCTTGCTGTCCGATCCCTGGAGCAGCATAGTGAAAGCCGAGGTGCTTCAAAATAGTCATTGATGAGTGGCAACAAGGTACCTATGGGGGCGTCTCTGATGATCAGGAGCGATGGCAGGAACACAGTGCTACTGTCCGCACAAACTTCTGCTGAGCCCCTGTTCTGGGTCGAAGGCTTTAATTGCACCACACCAATGCACCAATGCACCCTTCTTCCTTCTGTGTGTGTGTGTGTGTGGGTGTGTGTGTGTGGGTGTGCCTGTGTACGTGCAGATGTGCACACATGCGCATCAGTTCTGAGACTTGAACTCAGGACCTGGGTGCTGTTCATTAGCTTTCTCATTCAAGGCTGGTACTCTATCATGTGAGCCACACCTTTTTTTTGGTGATTAGAGATAAGAGTCGAACACAATTTTTCTGCCTGGCCTGGCTTTGAACTGAAATCCTGAAATCTCAGCCTCCTGAAGAGCCAGGATTACATGCGTGAGCCACAGGCTCTGCTTTCATTTAAGATGGTACTAAGGTATCATTTGGTGCATTCACCAGAAAGTGAATTTGCTTAATAAATTAGAAAGACATGGAATGAAGAATCGGCCCTGTATTAAGAGGTAACTTGAACTCTGTCTACCCATTCATCTATAGCAGCAGGCTATGCTTTTAACCTTGCACTAATGATTACCCTGAGCTCTGGATGAATATCTTAAGGAAAAATAAACATCTAGTAAAACTCCTCCTTGAACTAAATGGAGAGTTTATTTGAGGAAAATAGATATCTCTTTTTTTGGGGGGGGGGTCTGGTCCTGGAGCCCGAACTCTGGGCCTGGGCGCTGTTCCTCAGCTCTTCAGCTCAAGGCTAGCGCTCTACCACCTGAGCCACAGTGCCACTTCCGGCTTTTTTCTTTTTGCTTATGTGGTGCTGAGGAATCGAACCCAGGGCCTCAGGCATGCAAGGCAAGCGCTCTACCACTGAGCCACCTTCCCAGCCCCGAAGATAGATACCTCTTAACCATGGGCTTTTTTTTCCCCTAAACAAACATCTTCTAGAACACCTGGCAGATCCTCCAGTTATTACCTATGTCAATTAAGGAGACTTGTTTCCCGGGAATCTCAAACTTACCAGCTCCCCAAACCTAAGATTCAATGCAAGGAGGGTTGTCACAGCAGATAGAAATGTTAGTCAGGCCAGGCGCTGGTGGCTCACGCCTGTACTCCTAGCTACCCAGGAGGCTGAGATCTGAGGATCGCGGTTCAAAGCCAGCCCGGGCAGGAGAGACCGTGAGACTCCTATCTCCAATAAACCACCAGAAAACCGGAAGTGGCGCTGTAGCTCAAGTGGTAGAGCGTTCGCCTTGAGCTGAAGAGCTGAGGGACAGCGCCCAGGCCCAGAGTTCAAGCCCCACGACCGACAAAAAAAAAAAAAAAAAAAAAAGAAATGTTAGTCAGGTGAAAAGCAGCAGCCTGCACAGAGGCGTGGAGCCGCAGCCTGTGTACTCACTCCAGCTTTACAAATGCACCTCAAGCTAGGACCTGGCATTTCTCTTGGACCCACATCGCCTGCCTCCTGGGAGGAACCTTGTTTCCTGCTCTTTTCTTCATTCTGGGGCTTGAACTCAGGGCCTTGTTATATACTAGGCTGGTGTTCTACCACTTCAGCCACACTTCCAGCCTGGATTTTTGCTGGTTATTTTGGAGGAGTCTAGCAAACTTTTCCTGAGCAGCTGAGGCTGCTTGTCCACCCACACTGACTGCAATGGAGTAGAGACTCCTGTTCTGGTTTCCTACAGACTGCAAATGAGTCCCATAAGATCAAGGAAGGAGTCGACTCAACACCATGGTGTGCCCAGCACCTGGCTAACTACCAGCCCCTTTCAGGAGCCTCCTGGCGCCCCCTTCTCCGAGCAAGGTTTCCCGGATTGTGCCAGAGAACATGAAGTCTCTGTGCTGCTCTGTTCCAGCCCCACCTCCGCCCATCCTGCAGCCCAGGCAGACAGAGCTTCCCCTCTGCTCCCAGGCTGGAGCTTGTTGCCTTTGGTGAAGGAGGCAGCAAATTACCTGCCTACTTGGAGGGAAATGATTTAAACCAGGGCATTGTTCTTGGGGCTGCTAATTGCATACCTGAGGAATGAGGTTCACCTGGCCTACAGGGAGTTACCACAAACCTCTGCCCACAGCGCCATGCCCAGCCTGGGAGCCTGATGCAGCGCTCACGGAGGCAGGAACGGTGTCCCCAAACCCATCGGGCCCAAAGCAGTGACCACATGGCCTTACCTGGATACTCTACCCCAGGCCTATTGCATCTGAAGGCCAGGGGTGGGGGAAGGCCCAGCTCACCTTAAGAGTGTTGTAAGGTAGAAGCCAATGCCACTGGCTCATATCTATTGGTCTAGCTGCTTGGGAGGCTGAGGTTGGGAAAAATCATAGTTTCAGCCTGAGCAAAAAAGTTCCAGAGATCTCCATCTCAACAGAAAAACTTGGGCATTATGGTGTGTGCCTATCATTCCAACTATATGGGAAATATAAACAGGAGGATCAAGGTCCAGGCTGACCTGGCAAAAGAGACTCTATCTCAAAAATGATCAGATCAGCTGGGCGCCGGTGGCTCACACCTGTAATCCTAGCTACTCAGGAGGCTGAGATCTGAGGATCACAGTTCAAAGCCAGCCTGGGCAGGAAAGTTTGTGAGACTCTTATCTCCAATGAACCACCAGAAAAACTGGAAGTGGTGCTGTGGCTCAAATAGTAGAGTGCTCACCTTGAGCTGAAGTGAGGGACAGCGCCCAGGCCCAGAGTTCAAGCCCCACAACCGACCAAAAAAAAAAAAAAAAAAAAAAAGATCAGATCAGAAAAAGCTGGGAATGTGGTGTCAGCAGTAGAGCATCTTCCTAGCAAGTGAAAAGCCCTGCATTCATGTCCATATATGTTAATACATACATACATTATATATATATATAGTTTGTGTAAGATCCTTATATAGTCTTTTTTTTTTTTTTTTTGGTCAGTGTGGGGCTTGAACTCTGGGCTTGGGCGCTGTCCCTGCGCTCTTCAGCTCAAGGCGAGTGCTCTACTGCTTGAGCCACAGCACCACTTCCCGTTTGCTAGTAGTTTGTTGGAGAAAAGAGTCTCACAGACTTTCCTGCCTGGGATGGCTTTGAACTGTGATCCTCAGATCTCAGCCTCCTGAGAAGCTAGGATTACAGGCATGAGCCACCAGCGCCCGACTTATGTAGTCTTTTTACTTGTTTTTGTTTCTAGTGCAGATTCTGGGGCTTGAACTCGGGGCCTCATGCACTTACTTGGCTTTTTCAGGTCAAAGCTGGTGCTGTACCACTTGAGCCATACTTCCAGTGCTGCTTTTTTGCTGGTTGTTTTGGAGATGGGAGTCCAGAGAATTTTTTCTGCTCTGGCTGGTCCCCAAACACAATCCTCCAGATCATAGGCTCCTGAGAAGCTAGGTTGTGCAGACATGAGGAGAATGGCATGGACTTCACTGTTACTGGCAGGTTAGATGAGCAGCTATGAATACAGTGGCTTGGCACGAGGGAGGGAGTGCCGCGGGGAGGGGTTCACTCTGCGTACCCATTTCTTTCCTCATCTGTGGAAGGGAAGCGCAGCTGGAGCTGGCTCAGGTCATTGGGCAAGCAGAGGGGAGCTGCGGTGGTGACAGTGACACCCCCTAGCTCAGGGGCCCCGTACATCCCCAGCCTTCCACCTGCCCCAGCCAGTGTCCACACTGCCTGTCTACATCTGACTGAATGACCAGCGCGTGAGCAAGTGGGTTACACACACACACAGGTTGAGAGCCTTAGGCTGGGATCCTGCAGTGGAAACCATGTGTGTCCTGGACAGTGAGTTCTCTGGAAACCTAGGAAGAAGGTAAGGCCCCTTACACCAAGCCGGATTAAGAACCACCCAGCCAAGAGGCAGGAATGGACTCAAAGAGCCAGATGTGCAGCGCTTCTGGGGCAGCAGGGATGGGAGTGGACTTGATCTTGGGCAGTGATTTCTGAGAACTTCTCTGTTCCCAGGCAGGGCTCGAGGTCAGGGAAATATGAGGATGGGCGCCAGGGTGTCGTCCGGTGTCCTCGGCTGGACGCCCTCCTTTGTTCCCTGTGGTGCAAGCAATTGTGAATTAAAACAAAGCCGCAGGCCAGGGCTAGAAGATGCTGACCAGTCACTGACATAAATGATTTTGTGGAGAACTTCCTGGAGGAGGTTCCTTTTGAGTACTGAGGGAAATGACAGGGATCAGCAGAAAGAGAAAACAAGGCCAGCATATTAAAGAGCTTGACCGTCACCAGCATAATTAGATGAACAATTCTATGTCCACATCTGCTCATGTTCTACATCTTGGTGTTGATTCTGGCCTATCCCTGGGCTAAAACCAGCCAAGCCATGACTTCCAGGAGCCTGGACTCCTTTAATGGAGAGTGGTACATAGAGGCCAATGGGTGGCCATCAGGGTGCTCCCTGGCCTAGCTGCTGCTGCAGGCAGAGGGTAGGGGTAGGACAGGAAATGTATGAAGACGTATGTCCATGGGCTTCCTGTCTCTGAAGGTTCCATGCTCTTGGAGTCAACCAACCTCAGATGGTAAATACAGGAAAAAAGTTCCTGCACCTTCCCTAAGCACATGCAGCCTCTGCTTCTCATCCCCCCAAACAGCGGAACCACTGTTCACATAGCTCTCACGCTCCATGAGGAACCAGAGGGCCTCTAGACATAGCAGTACAGAGGCCAGGAGGCCAGGTGCCAGGGGCTCATACCTGTAATCCTAGCTATTCAGGTCAGGAGGCTGAGATCTGACCATTGGGGTTTGAATCCAGCCTGGGCAACTAAGTCTATGAGACTCTTACTAACCAGCAAGAAGCAGAAGTGGAGGTATGTGAGGCTCACGTGGGAGAGCACTAACTTTGAGGGAAAAAGCTAAGAGAAAGTGCCCAGGCCCTGAGTTCAAACTCCAGTACCAGCACGAGTATAGGTGCATGCACACACACACACACACACATACACACGAAGTACATGGGAGGAGTGCATAAAATCCATGTGAATACCATGTCATTTTAGAGAAAGCGCTTGAGCATCCATGGAATTTGGGAACTTAAGGAACAAATTGTGTTTGTGTGTGTAAGAGAGAGAGAGAGAAAGAGAGATTTAAATATATAACATGTTTCCAGGCATATTTATTTCTCTGATGCGTTTCCCCAAATTCTAATCCACCCCCACAGCCTTGGTCCTCTTCTTCAGGGGGCACCATCTGGGCACATGTTGTGAGGTTATTTGGTGCCCAGCCTTTTCTTCCTGGAAGCCCGGCCACCCTCTCCCCTGACCAGGAGCGGCCCTCCAGAAGGTCAGCCCTCCACTGCCTCACTGTCTTCCTCGGTGAGTCCCGTCAGCACCGGCTCGGATGGACGTCTCCTCTCACTCTGGTAGCCCCAGCTGATGAGTCTGTGGGAGGAAGCCTGCCCCAGCACAGGACAAAGCCCTGAAGTCAGCAGGTGCGGGTGCCAGGGCTGCTCCCGGGAGAGGGCGGCTCCCCTGTTCACCTGCCAGGCCTCATCTGAGACCACAGGCGTGGCGGCCTGTGGGCCAGGCAGACTCATTAGCCCCGCACGTGTATAGGGACCGAGCCACCAGCACTGCCTCGTGGGAGCCCCAGGGAACTGTGCTCCGGCAGTTGGGGTGACTCCACTGGGCCTGGGAGAGGTGCCTGCCTGAGTCAGCCCACGCTCAGCTCCCGGCTGGCCCTGCCCAAGGACGCCACTCCCTGCACTGGGAACTTGCTCCCCAAATCCCATAGATGGGGGCTGTGTTGGTTCTGTGTGGGGCAGGCCGAGCAATGCCACAGGCAGGACTGTTGGGGGGCTCTAAAGCCTCTGTACACCCCCAGACAGCTGCAAGGCCCCTTGCTTTCTCCAGTGCTTCCACCCAGGGTGGGGGACAAAGTCACAGCCAGATAAGGGGTGGTCAGGGTCTTGCACAAGATGTGTGGATGAGAGAAAGCTAAGAGATGGGGATGCCACCCCGAAAAGAAAGGTCCCCAGGTTTCCACACAGCTCCACCTGGTGCTCCTCTCCTGACTCCCCAGGCTAGGCCTGGCTTCTCTGTCTGAAGAATGAGACAGGGGCTCAATCAGGGGCTGCTGCTCTCCAAAAGCCTGAGATCCGCAAAGGTGATGTGGCCTACCTAGGGGGTAGGATAAGAGCAGACCTGTGTCATGGGCCGGGATGGGCAGGCAGAGAGATGGAGGAAGGCCGTGAATGGTGATGGAGGCCTGTGGGACCACCAGAGTCCTGAGAAGTGGACACAGGAACACCAGCCTGGGGTAGAACCCACAGACTTGCTCAAAGGCCTCAGCTCCCTGCTGGGGCCACTCTGCCTCTGGACTCCCCGTTGGGCTGGTTGGGGTGCACTGGTCTTGAGCTCACAGGCTGTGGGCCCCTCAGCCACACCAGCAAACCCCAGGGACACACCTGGTTCCTGAGGCTGGACCCTGGACACTGTTGTGGGACATGCCGCTTCCCAGCAGCACTGCTCCCTGGCCAGACTCTGACAGGTCCCTGAAGCTCTGTCCACTTGTTTCCCCACGTGGAAAACAGGGCTTCTGATGGCTCAGGACAAACGCCAGGCTCTTGGCCCAAGCTGGCTAATGGGTGCTATTGCTATTATTAATCCTTGCTATCAGCCTTTGGGGAAGGCCCTATCATTGTCAGTTCACAGAAGGAACAGGTTCAGAGACATGAATTGATTTGCCCAAGGCCACAGTCAATAGAGACAAAACTCAAATGTGAGCCACAGGCTGTGTGACTCCTACCCGAGCGGCCTCCCTCACTGGGGTCTGCTGGGCGGGGAGGACACAGCCCGCAGCAGGACTCCTGGGAGTAGATGGCATCCCCAGGCCCGCACACCCTCTTCTCTAACCCACTGTGGCTCCCTTGGCCCAGCTTTGTCTGAACCTGAGCCTGGCAAAGGCTCTCTGGGCAGACCAGGAAGGAGCTGTGTCAGGTGCTATAACGTCTGGTGCACATTTTCTTCCACCCCATTAAAAACAGAAACCCATGGCTGCTGTACAAAGGCAGACCGGTTTGTGGCCCAGCCCAGACACCTGGAATGCTGGCTTCCCACACGGTCAGGCCAGCCTCGGGGACAGCAAGAATTACAGTGTGCATCCCACAGTCTTGGCTAGTTACCTTCCTGTATGGCCAGGGGTCCCAAGACAAGCCAGCAAAGAAATGATGACTATGGATGGTGGCCACAGAGGACCAGGGACTCAAAGCCCTGCTCCGACAGGGTGGCCTCTGTGTCCACATTTATGGAATAATAGTGAACACCTTGTTTTAGTCCTCAAACCAGGTCCCACTGGTGGGTTACCATGGCTTGTCCGGGGCCTCCTTCTGCCCCCTGAGCACGCACAGAAGTGCCTACTCATCTTGGCCTCATTTTCCCTGTGAAGGTCCTTGATTGTACCAGGTCAATGAGTGCCCGCCTACCGTCCAGGAGTAAGATGGGGACGCCATGTACAGGTGGGCAGGCTGTTTGGAGACAGAGCCAGCACCGTGTGGTCAGAACAGCAGTGACCCCTGTGAGGTCCCCGGCTAGGAGGCCCCAAGTTATTCACAGCTGTAATCACTTTCAGTACCTCTGCGAGACAGTTTAGGTGAGAACCAAGGCCCAGAGGTGTCACACAGCCCGTCCTGAACCCAAATGACCCCACCCTCCAACCTCAGTCACCCCACCACCTCGCACCAGCCCCAGTGTCCCACACAGGGCTGCGCAGCTGCGGGAGGCAGAGACCAGGAAGGGCTGGAAGAACCTGGAGCCAGCCCGCAGGGTCTCAGCACAGGCCCACGAAGGGGTGGCTATTGCACTAGGGGCCAGAGTGGAAGCTTCTGGAACCTGTCCCCCTGCTCATAATCTGTCTCCACGGATATCCCACTGCAGAAGCCTATCCACAAATACCAATCTCCCACAGCCCCCAGGCAGGGCTCCGTGTCTATGAGGTCTCTCTTGGGACTGGAGGGGCTTCTGCAGGAGAAGGTTCGTGCATCCAGCCAGCTTCCACAAGCAGTCTTCACACAGCAGGATGTGGATATGAGGGAAATAAATGACCTCAGCTACTAAGCACAGTGCAGCACAAACAGGAGCTGGAGGGCAGGATCACTGAAGCTCCATTCAGGGGGACAGAAATGGAAAGGGTACTGGGCCCCACAGCTGTGACCCCAGGAGCAGGACCAGCCTAAGGGCTGCCGGTCCACTGGCCACCACCAGAGCCAGGATAAGCAAGAGTTACATTGTCCATCTGGCTGTCCATGGGCCTGTGGTTATCTGGATGGATAGACAGATTCCTGCAGGTGAAGGGCCAGGGCTGATGCACACACCTGGGCCCCTGCCTGGGCCACCTGTGTGGCAGGTGCAAGCCCAGCACTAAGGCCCCACCAAACAAAATCACCTTCTAATTGCCCTGTTTGCCTTGGCATTGGGGCAGATTGGGGCCCATGTATCTGCCCATCATCTAAGCCCAGAGCCAGTTCCCAGGGCTGTGCAGCAAACTGCAACCCTAAGAACAGTGCCCAGCCCAAGGCCAGCTAACATTTGGCTGTGGCTGTAGGCACCTGGCCAAATCCTGAGTCCCAAAGCTTCTGAGAGCTGGGATGACCTAACAATCTGGAGCCCATACCAGATGGGGAGTGGACCTAGGAGAACAAATGAGCAGGCTCAGGCTGCATCCATTTACAAGCTGTGCAGCCTTGGGCAGCTGAGTTTGCCTCTGTGAAACATAAAAGAATGCAAGAGGGGCTGGGGGTTTAGCCCAGCGGAAGGGCGCCCGCCTGGCGTGCCCAAGGCACTGGGTTCGGTTCTCAGCCCTAGTTTAAAAAAAAAAAAAAAAAGAATGCAAGAAATGGGGCTGGGAAGGTGGCTCAGTGGTAGAGCGCTTGCCTCGCATGCATGAGGCCCTGGGTTCGATTCCTCAGCACCACATAAACAGACAAAGCCTGAAGTGGCGCTGTGGCTCAAGTGGTAGAGTGCTAGCCTTGAGTTGAAGAGCTGAGGGACAGCACCCAGGCCCAGAGTTCAGGCCCCACCACCAACCAAAAAAAAAAAAAATAATAATAATGCAGGAAGTAAGTAAGGACTTGCAGTGCTCCATAAATGTACCAGAAGGCCCACACACCGACAGCCCAACAGGGTATTGGCGGGGGCAGGCCTGCAGGGATGGACAGGGAGACCAGGTTGCCAGGCAAAGGAAGCAGAGGGACCTGAGGAAGGGCGCAGAAGAACACGATCTGGGCCTTTGTCTTCTCAGAACCCTGACACCTGACCATGCACTGCCTCCTTCCCCTTCCCTGCTCTGGGCTGACAATAACCATCACTCATCCCCCCAGACTGTGCCCCTCCCAAACCTTACCACCCTGAGACCCCCATCTCCTTGTCCCAGGAAACTACCAGGGGCAGCACCTGCCTGTCCTAGGAGGAAGCTCAGGTCTATCTCGGCAGCACAAGCTCATCGGAAAGGCTGATGGACTGTGGGTTTGTGGCCTCAGCAGTCCTTTCCTTCCGTGTACCCGCTGTCCCTTCTGCAGAGCCCAGGGACCAGTGTAAAGGGACCTAAGGTGAGATGGGGAGGAAGCTGAAGTAGCCACTGTGGCTGGGGCAGCTTTGTCACTGGGAGCAGGGCTCAGGCTAGCCCAGTGCTCTGGAAGGCAGGGCCAACAGGCTGAGCATAGGGAAGGGGCCCTGGGCCTGCACATGCCTGGTCCCTGGCTCTGCTTCTCCAGACGTGCCAGGGAGGCCACGGGGCAAGCTGGCAGCACAGCCCGGGCCAGGCTCTGAGTCTGGGCACGAGACAAGGATGGAAAGGGAGTAGGTCCCCCAGGGCAGGAAATACAAAGCAGTACAGACAGAAATAAAAGCAAACAAATGCATCACTCAAGCAACTGAACACTGCTGAGTGTGCACACATGCACGCACGTGTGCCTGTTGGGTGACACATGTGTCCTGACACCCAGAGACATGAATAGGTGATGTGATTGTCGAGGGCTCCCACTTCAGCCTTTCCTGATCCCATCTCACACAGCCGTGCTACACCAGTGTGAACTGGCCCCGGCTCTCACCAGCACCCCACGCGGCCCAGCCGGGGGGCAGGGCCCTTCCTGAGCTCACAGCACTCTCACTAGGTGTAAGCTGTAGGCCAGCAGGAAGGGCACTGGAGTCACCTTGTCCTCTCACTTCTGGTCCTAAGTCAAACAGACCAGCGACTACCTCGGCCCTTCCCTTCCCCAGTGCGCACACCCAGATTAATAAACCATTGGGGCCCACACCATGGTAACAAGGGCTGAAGGTGCTGCGGGTCATGTGCCAATACCCAGGGACACCAAGTAAAGGCTGGTCCCCTCCCCTTGCCTGGTAGAGGCCCAAAGTGGTCAAGAAGAGGCAGAGGACTTGGCCCTGGCCTTGCCCGGGGGCACTCCCTAGCTGGTGCCTCCAGGGAGCTCAGCCTGGCACCTCACTTAGTTCCTGTCCCTGAACCCAGGAAGGGATATGTGATGTCTGCTGCCTCCCCAGTGAGGGGCACCCTGACTCAGAGCCCAGGCACAAGTGAAATGCAGAGAACAGCTCGGCTTGGGGCAGGAAGAGAAGGTCTACCCCGTTAAGCTGTCAGCGTGCTGCACTTACAGACTGGATACGAGGATGGGCGCCAGGGGAAGGAGCCGCAAAGCCTGAAGCAGTCTGAGGGCAACACCCCACCTCTGCTTTCAAGCTGCAGTCATCAGTGCGTGGCCACCTTGAGGGGCTGAGAGACTGGACCTACCTTACCACATGTCCAGAGGCTTGAGACAGGAAAGGGGCTGCTGGCTTAGTCTGGTGTCCCTCAGTGCTTCTGTTCAAAGACGTGGGCATGGGGAGAAGTTGTGGAGTCTCTACATCAACTTCTACCCCTGCCCAGATACCAAGGCTCAGGCAGCCCTGGTACCTATCACAGACCTGAGTGGCCACCGTGTCAGCAGCCTGTTTGATGGTGGAAGGGCCACCAGAAAGCAGCCTCATAGACACCAAGGGCTAGGTGGGAAAACACTGTGTTCAGGCTGGGGCCACAACAGGGACAGCAACACCTTATTAGCTTTGGTGAGTGCAGTTCCGCAGGCCTCGGAAGCTTCTGGAGATGCCAGGCCAACACCAAGTGTCCAAAGTATGACAATGAAGCTCAGGCAAGGAGCTGGTGGCTCATGCCTGTAATCCCAGCTATTCAGGACTGAGATCTGAGGATCATGGAAGAAAAGTTCATGAGAATCTTATTTCTAATAAACCAACAAAAAAGCCAGAAGAGAAGCTGTGGCTCAAGTGGTAAGAACACCAGCCTTGGGTGAAAAACCCAGTGAGAGGCCCTGAGTTCAAGACCTACTACTGGCATGTGAACGTGCACACACACAGCTCCATCTAGAAGGGAATCTCCCCCAGTAGAGCCCGCATGTAGCTGGCAGGTGCAGGCCACTTTTACCAGGGAAAGGCTCTAATTGACTCCCCACCCGGATGTGATAAATGCTGATGCCACCCCTCCCCGTGCCTAACCTCTCTTGAGACCACCGGAAGGGGGACAGTGGACATACAGAAGGAATGGCTATGCTGAGCCTTCCTTGCCAGACACCCTCAGGCCGCTCCTGAGACATGGAGCTTGAAGGAAAAGGCAGAAGTTACAAGAAAGAAACTGGTGCCAAGAGACCCTGAGTGATCTCTATTTCTGTATAGCCAGCGAGGAGACTGCAGGGCATGGCAAGCGGAGTGGGACCTGGACCAGGCAGGGACTCAGACTTTACCACCAGGCTGCCATGTGGGGGGCTGGGGGAGGCATGTCATTCCTCCTGAGTCCAGGCCCCCAGCATAACCCCAAGTGCACTCGTGCTCCTGGGCACACTGCTCTGGTCTGCCAGGGCTTCCAGCTGGGACCCACAACAAATTCTTTGTCTCTACTGAGTCCAAGCACCATGCATCTGCTTGTGGCGGCTGCTGCTGGCCAAGTCAGGAAGTGACAAGGAGCTGGCTGGGCAAGTCTTCCACAGGGACCTGGGCCCCAAGCCCTAGATGGTCTGGCCCACGGCGTGAGCCGTGCGAGCTAGCCATCCACTTGGTAAGGCTGATGACACTACTACGCAGTAGTGGCCCCCAAGAATAGACACATAGTCACAAACCTTCCTCCCTAGAAGAAAGGATGCCAGGCCACCTTCTGCTGACCTGGAGAGGTCTTAGGAGCCCCACAAAGCTAGATGACTGGCCTGAGACCAGAATGCAGCTTCAGAAACACAAAACTGTCAGTTCTGAGCCCCTGGTTTGACCCTTCTATGCAAGGCTGCAGAGGTCACAGGTAAGAACACACTAAGCAGCAGGCAGTGTGCACGGAAGCTACCCTCCTTCTTCTGACTCCAAGTCTACCCTATGTTTACCACTTTACAGACAACCAAGAAGTAAGCTTCCCAAATGGCGGCCTGCAGGACAAATGCTCTCAAGCCTGTATGGAAGAGAAAGATCAGGCTGGCTTCACTGAGCTCCCCTTCAGCTAGAAAACCATCAGACCTCTACTGACTTTGAGTTCAGTGCCTAAGACCCAAAAGTATAAGCTTTTTTTTTTGGGGGGGGGGGGGAGGAAAGGGCAAAATCACAGCTATGAAATGCAATGCCCCAACTTGCCTGCTCCATGAGATGCTGACAAGAGGCCAGGGAGAGCAGGAAAGCGAGTCCAAACCACATCTTCCAGGAGCACTGCCACAAAGCAGAGGGGGGGGGGGGGGGGGGGGTGTGTGTGTGTGTGTGTGTGTGTGTGTGTGTGTGTGTGTGTGTGTGTGTGTGTGTGTGTGTGTGTGTGTGTGTGTGTGTGTGTGTGTGTGTGTGTGTGTGTGTGTGTGTGTGTGTGTGTGTGTGTGTGTGTGTGTGTGTGTGTGTGTCAAACCACATCTTCCAGGAGCACTGCCACAAAGCAGAGGGTGTGTGTGTGTGTGTGTGTGTGTGTGTGTGTGTGTGTGTGTGTGTGTGTGTGTGTGTGTGTGTCAAACCACATCTTCCAGGAGCACTGCCACAAAGCAGAGGGTGTGTGTGTGTGTGTGTGTGTGTGTGTGTGTGAAATGTGTGTGTGTGTCAAACCACATCTTCCAGGAGCACTGCCACAAAGCAGAGGGTGTGTGTGTGTGTGAAACCACATCTTCCAGGAGCACTGCCACAAAGCAGAGGGTGTGTGTGTGTGTGTGTGTGTGTGTGTGTGTGTGTGTGTGTGTGTGTGTGTGTGTGTGTGTGTGTGTGTGTGTGTGTGTGTGTGTGTGTGTGTGTGTGTGTGTGTGTGTGTGTGTGTGTGTGTGTGTGTGTGTGTGTGTGTGTGTGTGTGTGTGTGTCCAACTTGCTCCCACCAGAGCCTTAGACCTGTACCATCAGGTGGGCCAGGCAGCAGCCAACACCTCCTTTTCCACTGTGTATTAAGTCATTCGTTTATTTCTCAAGATGTGCACACTCAAGTATCACGCTGGCCAGGACAACTCACGGCTCCTAGGTATATACAGGTCCTTCGAGGCTTGGTTACAGACAACTTCGTCGCTAGTGCACCACACACACGAGGTAAACCAGGAAGCCTAAACCCCCACACCACTCCAAGAAAATGAGAGGGAGGGGGTAAGAATGCAGCATCCTGTGGGGGAATCTGCACGAGGAGGGAAGAGACGGTGGAAGGCAAGCTAGCTTCAATCTCCGTCGAGCGGTTTCTGTGGGTGTTCAGGGGACCGAGTTCAACAGGTCCTTCAGGAAGTTCTCTGGGTCAGTGACTTCTGACAGAAGACCTAGAAGACACAGCAGCAGAGGTGGGTAGGAGCAGCTTGCACGGATGATGGCAGTGACTGCAAATCACGAGGCAACGAGCATACTTGTTCTGTGGATGGGAACAAGGTGGCAGAGGCCAACTGGGCACTCCAGAGTGAGGCCACTGCAGGGGCTGCAAACCCATAGTAGCTGTGACTTCTGAAGGGGTCTGGGAATGAAGAAAGGCGCATGTGACTGATTTGATGGGCAGAACGGGATAGCGGGCCCCTGGGCTCTTCTGGCTTCAATCCCATCACTAGACCTGGCGCTCAAGCAAGTTGCCAGAGCTCAAGAGCCATTTTCTCTCGGCTAGCAGAGGAAGTGGGAAGCCCCCTGCCTGCTGCAGGGACTAAATGAGGTCCTCTATGCAGAAGGGCCCAGTGCCCAGATGGTGCAACATCCATGCCAGTTCTCTGGTAGCCTGTCTGCCCTCAGCAAGTACGGCAAAGGAGACACCAAGGCCTCAGAGGTTGAAGGATGTGGAGCTAGCTGCTGACCCCAAAGATCAGGTACCATCCCACACACAGCCACCGCCAAGCATCCGCGCAGACGGAGGGAAGTGTGGCCTAGACAGTTTGCTGGCTTTGGAAGGTGTTTTTGAATTTGAATAGGGTGTGTCTGCTTCTGAGAGTTTCTAACAACTTAAAGTAATGAAGTCATGCTATCAAAGCCTGACCCAGGAGTAGAAGACAGAGGCTCCCTGCTGCAGGACAGCTCAGGGCAAAGGCCAGGCCTGCAGGGAGATGAGCCCTTCCTCTCCTGTCCACCTTTTCTTCCTACTAGCTCTGACTTGCACAGCCATTTTGACATGGTTGTGAGTGGACAGGCTCAGGGCTTGATGCTGAGAACACAGAGAAAAAAACAAGACAGGCTACCTGCTCTCAGCCATGGCTTCTTTCTTGGATGAGAGCAAGTGTGCATTAATACACACTGGTGCTGAAAGGACAGGTAAGAGCCGTAAGGACTTGGCAAGGTAACAGAGAGAGAGGTGAGCAGGGCTGCATGTGGCACCAGAGAGCAAGGTAGTCACCTGGCTGCGCCAAGCTCTTAAACAGAGGTGGCAGCTACCCCTGAGGTCCCTGCGAACAACAGCCTACCGAAGGCCCCAGAGCTTTGGGAGAGAAATTGCTCAGTTGGACCTGGCCTGGGAGGAATTCACACAGCGTAGCATCTGAGACCTTTAGTGAATCTCATTCCCAGAGTCTAAAGAGAGAAACTGTTACTGGAAGTGTTCTCCTGGTAATGGAATCTGGGGCTTTCTGTCCATCTTTACACTTTACACAAGCCCCACAAGGAGCATGAGAAAGTAGAGAAGCAGTAAGTCAAGCTAAAAGAAAGAGCTCAGCAGCTTGGATTACCTCCACTTTGGCTCAGGGTAGCAACTGTCCCTTTGTTAAGGTCAGCTCTAACAGGTGTCATGACACAATAGTGCCCACGGCCTGAGAAGGCACAGAATCTGTTGTCTTGATGGATTTTCCCAGGCCTGGGCCTAAGTCACCTCCCCCTGCTGTTAGCTTATGTCTGAGATCCAAATAAATCTTAAAAACGAGGTTGTTGTAGGAAGAGTTTGTACACAGAAGAGAACAATGGTCTTCAGTTTTGCTGTGGGATGAACTATCTGCTTCTGGAATGACAACCATTCAAAGTGTGGCTCTATATGTACACACAGAGATGTTCTCTACTCTGACTGGTATTTATCATCTACTTAAAAATCTTCCATGTCCCCTTGAAACACAGGTGGCATAAGAGGTCTCTGTCCATAAGCGGCAGGAGGTAGACAGGTGTGCTCCCTTGTACATGCTAATGCTCTGAACTGCCACTAAAACCCAGAATGCAAAAGGGGTTCTAGCACTTTTGGCTATGTGCCCCTGGCCTTCAGAGCCTATTGGTGGGGCTAAGCAGCTGCTGGCTCTTCCTGGGAGACCATGAGCATGCAGCACATGCCAAAGCCGTTATTCTCTGGGGATGCTGGTGGTAGCTGCTTTGCGCTGAGGATGAAGCTACCGCCAGCTCCTCTGACACAGTCATGGAGGTCTGTCACAGAGATCTTTAAAAGATAAAAGCTGACACTGACCAGCTGCGTCGAAGAACTCTGGGAAGGCCTCCACTGGCATGAACTCCTCCTGGAAGGTTTTCAGGGCTCTGTCGGCGGCTTCATAGATGGGCATGTCGTTGTGGCGGATGTACTCAGCCAGAGAGCAGGACCAGCCGCCCTCTGTGTTACTGGTAGGCACCTTCTACAAAAGCCAGCAGGAGACAAAGTTGGGTGAGTCATCAAATGTACCTGGCCTCTGGCTCCTATGGCTCAGGCCATTTTTCAGCACCCTGGAAAAAGCTCACCCAACTTCTAGCATAACTTCCCCAGAAGGCGAGCTCTATCTCCAGGACCCACAGGCTGTCATCCTTCACAAAGCCCTTGATTATACACCGTGCCACCTGAACCTATCAATTCCAACACTGGGCTGGGTTCTTTTCTCCCCACACATTCCATTTCTGCATTTCCAAAGCTCTTACTCTCAGATGGTAAAACAGGATCCACTCAAACACTCTTTTTTTTTTGGGTCAATCATGAGGCTTGAACTTGGGGCTTGGGTGCTATTCCCGAGCTCTTTTGCTCAAAGCTAGTGCTGTATCACTTTGAGCCACAGTGCCACTCCTGGTTTTCTGGAGGATAACTGGAGATAAGAGTCTCATGGACTTTCCTGCCTGGGCTGGCTTCAAACCACAGTCCCCATATCTCCGCCTCCTGAGTAGTTAGAATTACAGGCATAAGCCATCAGCTCTTGGCCAAACACTCTTTTGAAGGCACAAAGGAGCACCCTGTTGTAAGCAGGGCTTAGAAGGTCACACTCACACAGAGAACAAGGAAGGCCGACTGGGAGGCAGTTCCCTGCACAAGTGTGTTTTGATCTTGCCACAAGCTTGACAGTGCAGGAGAGAAGTGATGTTGGCTGCAATGCTCAGCCCAGAGGTGCAGGTCTGGATTGAGAGTACGAACTCTCCCCTCCAGAGGGGCTATTTGCTTCTAGGAAGCAAAGCACGCTAGGCTAGGAGGAGCAACCACGGGGGGGGGGGGGGGGGGGGTGCTGAGCCAGGGTCAAGGGAGCAGGCATCTTAAACCCTTACACAAGCCAGCTGGTCCCTAAGGGATTTCTTACCTTAAACATGTTGTAAATGAGATCGACGAGGGCCCAAAAGAGAAGGGAAGAGCGATAAACAGAATAATCCTTCACTGCTTTATCTGTCAGCCTGAAAGAAAATTTTAAAAAGTCATCCCATTAAATTCCTTGGAGAGGACACTAGTATCCAGGGACCAAGAGACTGTCACATAACCCGTGTCTCACATGCCTTAAGATTCATGCCAACAAGCCTACTTTCTTAGAAAAAGAGCAGCTATGGGTAAGAAAGTCCAGGCTCTGGGTCCCAGAGGTTTATTCATAAACTTCAGTTTCATACACTTCATCTGTCTTAACAGTATCTTCCAAACAAGGGTTCAACATGGCATTTGAAAGATTCTCAACATAAAGAAAGGAAAAGGATTCTTGTGTTCCCTGGGCTCACCTCCATACCAGCTCATGGATAAGGTCCTACCTAATGAGGTAGGAAACCATATCTACTTCCATCTTTACCTTCCCACCAGGGGAAATTTTATAAACAGCCAGCAGCCCCAAACCAGCCAAATAATTTGCTAAACATACACTCCTTCAAAAACTGGCAAGCTGATAGAAAATTGGTGTTGAGCAACAGTGATGTGGAGGATAGAACATATAACCACTCAACGCCTCCTAAATCCTGGGATAATCCTGGAGTAGATCCCACACCCCGGTGTTTCTAGCTGGTGAGTCAGATCAGGATTAAAGTCCAGTCAGTGACATGAAACACTGGGGTAGGGAAGAGGGGTAGGGGTATCTGACAAGGCTCACTGCCCTCCATAGATACTCCTGGTTTGAGGGATTACAATTTCTATCTAACTCAGAAAGCACAGACTGTCTGCAGCAAAGGAGCTAAATATAAGCATCAGGGTTTCATTTCTACCATCTGTACTCTATGAGAGATTTTGTTCACTAAAAGCCACCACAGCTATGTTAAAAGCCAGTAAAAGCCAGATGCCTTTTGTTATAGATTATTCCACACCTCAGAACACATGGGGAATGCATCTATGACGGAAGGAACAGGTATTGAAACTATTCGTGTTAACTACGCATCTACCATGGCCCCAAGTGAAAGGACAACCTAGCATGGGGTGGGCTGGCCACGCCTATACTCAGTATGTTCAATTCACAAAGGTAAAACAGAATGAGACAATTCCCTGTTGGCTCTAAGTTGCTTGCAGCCTCTCTGTGCCCTGGCAGCTAAGACACCAGACCAAGCTCTGATGAAAGCCTAAAGAAATACCAGGCTTAAACTCACAAGTTCCTGGCAGAGGAGGAATTTTTTTCTGCACACAACCCCAACTATACAAGACTCAAGACAAAAAGCCCATGGTCCAGGGCTGGGAAGGTGGCTCAGTGGTACAGCGCTTGCTTTGCATGCATAAGGCCCTGAGTTTGATTCCTCAGCACCACATAAGCAAAAAGAAAAAAGCCGGAAGTGGCGCTGTGACTCAAGTAGTAGAGCGCTAGCCTTGAGCTGAAGAGCTGAGGGACAGCGCCCAGGCTCAAAGTTCAGGCCCCACGACCGGCCCCCCCCTTCCCCCAAAAAAAGCCCATGGCCAGCACATTGCCCTAACACCAGGATGATTGCCTTGAACTTCCCTTCCAGCCATGGTCTCTCCTCTGAGGGTGCCCAACCTGAGCACCTCCTTGGCATTATCTTCTAGTCTGTTTTGTAGGCAGCAGGTCCCAGTCGCAAACCATGTGGCTGTTTTCGTTGTTCCTGCCTGAATTAATACTTTAGGGCTAATTAGTAAAGGTGGCTAAACTGCTACAGAGAAAATGGCAATGCATGAATGTAGCTCATACTGAATTTCCTAGTTCAATTGTAGCAAGTCAGCTCTTCCTTGAGTGGCTAGGATAATAATGAATTCCACACAGCTCTGGTGGGCTCAGACTTCACACCAGCCATGGGCAGCCCGTGCCCAGTAAATGGCCACTCTTTGCCACAGATGCAAGCAGGGTCTGACTTACTAACTTTGGATTCTCAAAATCTAACTTGTGATTTCAAGCAGCTAGCTAACCATCCATCCTCAGGCTCCTGAGAAACATTAGAAAGTGACATGGTTGTGATGGGGGCAGGGGTTACACAGAAATCTAACCCATTCTAATCCCTCCTATTCTACCCAGACCAGATAGCATTGCCAGATTCAACAGGACAGCTCTAACCTGGTCCTTTGCCATTATGATGTGCCTACAAATGAGCAATGAATGCATGTGTCTCTCAGAGCTGGAGGTAAAGGTATCGTGTGTACTACTTTAGGCACACGCTGTTCTCTTGGTGTCATTATTATGAACCTCAAAGTTCCTTGTTAACCCATACATCTGGAAACGATCCTTCAGACCCTAAGCTAAGGGGCACATGGCACCAGGGAGCAGAAGCTGCCAGACCACACCCTGCAGTGAGGCCTCTAAGGCAGGCCTCTGTTTCTGTCAAGACATAACTGGCTCCAAAGTGCACGTCCCTGCTTTAGGAATCAAGGGTGGGTCTGAAAAAAAAAAAAAAAAAAGGCTCATGAAACATGGGACAGACCCAAATGGGAAGGAAGAGCTTTTTAAGTATTAGAAAAATCCAGCGACAGCCATGTAGAAACATCCCCAGCTTTTGTCAAAGCTGGCAAGAATCAGAAAACCTGGTTATCTGGCTTGGCCCCCACCAGTTATAATCTTCTAGGTACATCCCCAGTACCTTCTTCTCTGATTTTTCTATGACAGCTAAACCTGGCTCCTCCTTTCCAACCACTCAAAGAAAACTCACAACTACCAGCCATTTGGACTCAGCATGAGAGGCTAAATATTGGAGTCAACTCCCATGTCAAATGAGTCTAGCCTATATGGACACAACATAAGCAGCTGCTTCCTGAAGCAAGCACTGACCTAGTAGCTCCCCCTGGAGCCACTGCCCGGGCGTGTGAGGTCACCAGTAGCCTCCGCAGGATCTCTATGCGCATCGCTCTCCACTGCTCAGGGGGCAGGACGTGCAGGGCCAGCACCGTGAAATAGTGGGGCCCGTCCACGTCAAAGGCACTCTCCACCCACTTCTCTTTGGGCTGTTCCAGGAAACCTTGGAGATTCTTCTCTTCTCGAGACGTTGCTCGTGTTCTGGAAGACAAGGAGTGTGATGGACACAGGGCAGAGACTGGGGGCTACCCAGGAAGGGGACTGGCTCAAAGTGCCACCTTGAGTCTGTTGAACATTGAGATGGCTGGCAGAGCTCCCATAGCAATTCAAGCTTATTGCCCTTCCAGCCCTTATTCATGTCATCTCCGTGTCCCCACATCAACTCCACAGCATTGTCAACACTTCCTGGCTCTTGAGAACACTGCTGCAGGATATAGATACCAACACTTCAATCATTCTGGAAGCCCAGAGAAGTGAGGCGCCTTGTCCCACCAAGCCAGTGAGTAATGGAACCAAACTATGAACACAGAACCTCTGACTTGAGTCCAAAGAGAGTTCTCGTTGTATTAAGTGGTTCCACTGTTTTCTCATGATCATTACAAGTTTCTCCCAGGTAGGTGCTACTGCTTGCTCCTACTCCTGCCTAACCTGTGTTAGCTGTGGTCACTGCAAACCTGAAGACCCAGTACTGTTCTCATGCTCTACACAGATTGTCTCATTTAATCCTCACAAGAACCTGTGAGACAGGTACTCTGCTGCCCCAGCCATGCAGAAAAGAACTGTACAGAAGACCTAAATACCAGAGTTATGCACTGGGAAAGCCAGCAATGAGCCAGATCCACCCTACTCCTTATGATAAAGTGTGAACAGGTACTCATGAATGCATCACTAAAAGATCACTCAACTATGTGATTATCCTAACAAACCCTCCTTATACTATTAACTCACACTAATAAAACAAGTATAGATAGATAATTCAAGTCTTCCTGCCCATTTATTTCCAGCTACAAAGTCTGCTTACATCCGGGCTGGAACTCTGGTGCCAGGAATGCTTGATGCACATCTTAATTCTCTGTGTATACTGGGAATAGAGGTGGATTGGTAAAAATAATGCAACACAATACTAGCAGCCACTAGAATTCCAGGTTGGCAGATGGTACTGCCATGGCCACTGGGCTGAGGGCCAGAGGGGAGGGTGGAGGGCTGGAGGCTGTTGGTCACTGCAGGACCACTTGGTCTCTGTGCCTCAGTGGCCACGGCATGGCAAACTTGTGCTAAATGGTCCGTCAGAGGCCCAACAGCCCTATGACCAAGCCCTATGACCAAGTTGCTATTGAGGGGAGCAGTCTGTGGCTAAGACAGAGGGCCACTGTCAGCTTCTGCCTGCCCAAGGTACTATGAAAGAGCCAACTGCCCCCAACTCAGGGACTTGGGCATAAATTCCAAGTGTTGGGCATTGGGGAACATGGTGCTGCCAGGAATCATGGACTTGATCCCAACTGGGTGCACCATGGGAAGTGTTTTCCTCGCTAATCTGTTTCTCTCCTTAGAGAATGGAGCAGTCCATTCTACCACATGGATGCCAAGAGACATGTCCCTGCAAAACCACAGGCTTTGTCAGGGCCCAAGAACACCAGTAATTAGCACTGCCAGGGCCTGCAGCAGAGTCTGGACAGTAGCAACGTCTGTGCCTGTCAGGATTGCCAGGTGTCTCTTCTGACAGCCCAAGCAGCTTGGCAGATGATGTAATGTGCTTTGATGGAGCCCTGCCCCACAACCCCAAAAATGAGCCTGTACTCTCAAGGTCAGCCTTGCATCCCACAAGGAGAGGAAAGGAGAAAAAAACATTACTGACAAGAAAAAGAACAAGAGCCAGCTGTCCTGCTGCCTCAGTGGCGTGGCAGCTGCTAGAAGTGGACCGTGTGTAGCCCTCCTCCAAGCATCCATCTCTCTGCCCACTGGAGCTATGGAACTCTGCTAAGAGAAAGGCCTGCAAGTTTGCATTCATCCAAATAAAATCTACAAGCTAAGGCACAGTAAATCTCTTAACTTGCTCCTAAAATCTGGAGTGGAGCAGAAGACTCTTCTCCACTCTTCCCTGCAGGTGCTTCTTTAAAATGACACTGCTCCAAATGCACACATAAAAACACTTCTATCTTTTTCCCTGGCTGCCTTCTTTCTCAGTTGACTTTCCCAGATTATCGTCAATCTTCCTTTTTGCACCTCCAGAAGCGTTATTCACTGGTAAGAGCAGGGTTAACAAACTCAGGGTTCCGTGTATAAAGTGAAGCCTGTTCTGGGGTCTCACTTCACTGGGAAGTCTGTACCCATTACAAGTTTCTGTGCCCCTGAATAATGAATAATGTGTTGCCTAAGGTCAGACGTTTGCTCTGGAACTGACGAGGGAGGTAATGCAAAAGCTGGAGGATCTTGCTGGGTAGAAGGTTGTGGGGTGGATAGGCCAAGGTGCCCGTCAGGGAGTGTAGGATACTGACGTGTTCAGGACGTAAAGCACAGTGTGAATGATGTATGGGATCAGGTGAATGTTGCTCTCCCGGCCTCCCCCTCCAGTATCTGCACTGAACGACTGCTCCATGGCGAAGCGTAGGAAAAGCAGTTTGATGTCGTGGATGTTGAGCTGGTACGTGGGCTCCCGCTGGCCGGTACATTCCTGGAGGTATGTGTTATGCCTATGAAGTAGAACAAACATTGGACCACAAGTGAGGCACTGGTGAGAGACCAGGCTGGAAGGCAGAACTCTGGGATCTTGGGCTGATGCCCACAAAGGTTGACAAATGAGCAAGAAGGAAAAGAGATTTAAGGATAAAGGATAGGGCCATTAGAAGGCAAGACCATATGACATCTTCACTCCTACTGTGGCTGCACATAACCCTTCAAGTATGAATGCAAAGCTACCACTTTTGGGGCCCATTTTAGATGGGCAGATGGCATAGGACATTTCTTGGCCATGTGATATATTTTAGAGGAAAATAAAATAGCTTATTCAATCTGTTTTCTTTTCGTTTGGGTGTTACTGAGGCAGGCACTCTACTGCTTGAGCTATGATGCTCCCAGTCCCAGAATTTAAACCCATTTTGCCTGACATGGTGATCTAGACATAAGAACAAGCACTTCAACCTCCAAATGAGCTTTTATAAGTCAGTATTCATTCCCATCTGCCCGGTCCCTCTCTCTCATTAACTGGGTGACCTTGAGCAAGCAATGCACCTTCCTTGTGCCCGCATTTCTTCATCTGTAGCATGTGTAGAGATGGATACATAATATGCTGCTCACTGTTACTTTTACCGTTATCACTGGCAGGTGTCAGACTTACAATAACTACCTTTCATCCCTGATTTTCTTTTTCTTTTTTTTGGTCATGGGGCCTGATCTCTGGGCCTGGGTGCTATCCCTCAGCTCTTTAGCTCAAGGCTAGTGTTCTACGACTTGAGCCAAATTGCCACTTCTGGCTTTTATTCTGCTTATGTGGTGCTGAGGAATTGAACCCAGGGCTTCACGCATGCAAGCCAAGCACTCCACCACTGAGTAACCAATTCAGCTCATCCCTGAATTTTAAAATAGGACTTGGGGAGGGGCCATCACTCCACAAGTCTGTACCAAGACACAAGGACTTCAGAGATACCTAAGACATTTTGATTTGGATTTGTAGAAGCAGGGTGACCTTAAAAGAAGTTCAGTATCCTTACCATCACTATGCTATTTTCACTATCAGAGCCACACACTGTAGAAGTGAACCCTGGAAATTTCTCGTTTTAGTGACCAAGTCAGGGTTCTTGAATCTCAGATCATATAATCAGAAAAAGGAGGCAAGAATAACTGATGAGAAATTTTACATACTACAGAAGCTGAGGGGAACAAGGCAAGGTAGTGTCTAAAGCAGTGGAGGTCCACTAGGCTTTAGGCAACTCCCAGGTTAGAAAGCACAAACATGGATGCCTAGAAAATGGGCAAGGAAATGATGTCACAAGCTTAGAGCTTATGTTTTTCCGTAGGAAATGTCTAGCACTCACCTTGCCAAGCAAGTGGCAAAAGCTGATTCAGGGACGTGGGGACCCCAGACAGGAAGGAGCCCATTGCACTTAGTGTTGGCATTCTGCAGGGCAGCACTTTCCCACTCTTCCCGGCCTCGAGCCAACCTGGATGGGGCACAAAGCAGGAATAAGTGGACTGCTAGAATCAATCTGGCCATCAGGCATGTGGGTGAGTAGATGCGGAAGGGTTTGCTAATACTGAGTACAAGGCCATGCTCTTGACCCTATAATAGAGAGAACGAGCTATCTGTGATTTCCATATGGTAAATGCTGGCTTCACTAATTCAGGTAAGAAAGACTGTTTCCACCAGCTGGGACCAAAGCCAAACACAATTTCCTTGTTATGGCTAAATAGTTTGTGGGCCCAAATGGATTAAGGTAGAACACCCAATTCCCCAGAGACTAGGTTGCCAGTTCCAGTCCCTGCCAATCCAGGACCTTGAACAAGTGGCCCCTCCTCTCATGTCTCCCAAAGCTCTAGCCAACAAGGGTTCCAGTATGCATGGGCCAGAACCTACCTGACAGCAGCTAAATGACAGTCGTAGTGCACAATGTTGAAGTGGGACACGGTGCTGTAGCCCTGCTGTTTCCGAGGCTTATTCTCCATCTCCTCCAAGGCTACCCGCTTAGTAAAGGTATAAATGCCCAGGACCTTGGTGGGCTGCAGAGGTGAACAGAGAAAGGAAGAGGTGAGGAGAAACTCTGCTTCAGGCTGTGGAAGGTGGAGACGCAGACTGGGGAGAGTGGTATATCTCCTTTTGTCTTGGTATCTGGGTCAGGAGAGTGGCCACTCTGGTTGGAATGTGGTTTGTCCTCATCAAACTCATACTAAGTCTTAATTCTTCAGGATAGTGTTGAGAGGTAGTGGGACCGAGGAGGTAATTAGATCACAGGGATTCCATCCAAGGGGCTTGTTAAAAGTATGCCTTGCACATGTGCCTCTCTTCTGTACATGCCTGCTTGCCCTTCAGCCAGTCTTAGGCATTTCAGCAACAGAAAATATATCAAGACATTGGGTGATGGTTGGTACCTCAGCTATAGATTAAATACCTGGCTTATTAACCAGTGAAAGGAATGTGGGAGCAGCCAACAGGAGGAGGCTGTGCATATGGTAGCAGAGATTAAACCTAAGCCACCCTTCCTCTGCATTTCATTTATCTGCAAACACAGAACACCATGCCAGAGAAGATGGCATGGTAGGAGGACTGGTAAGAGCACTTGCCCTTGCACTGCTGGGTGCACTGGACAGAAAAAGACTCCTTCTAGGCCTGTCGCTCTATTCCTTCAAGTATCATGTAACCAGTACACCCAGAAAATGGAGGTTCTGATCTCCTGTTGGACTGAACAGAACAGCAGATGTATTCTGAAATCCCTTGGTCTGAGATCAATTCTCAGCTGGAATTCCATCTTTGCCACATACCCTTTGTTTTAACCATATATGGGGCATTTTGCAGTTTCAAGACACAATCACTCCATTTACACATAGCTCTGCATGTGAGGCTCAGTGTGCAGAAGGAATCCTGTGGGTGGTATCTGTTGATCATGATGCTCAGACAAGTTTGCCTTCCTAGCTAGGAGAGCATTTAGCCCTTGGCTCACTCTCCTAAGATATGAGTCTTAATTCCAGCCTATCTATGGCAGAACAGCCTGCAGGAGGGGACACCACATGGTAAAGGGCCAGTCTGTGCCACCAGAGCCTGAGACCTCCCAGCAACTGCCTCCCAGCAGCCATACCTGAAACTTGTAGCCTTCTCTGCAGATGCAGCATGTGAGGCCTGGCTCCTCGATCAGCTCCTCCATCTGCTTCAGGAGCGCTGTCTTGGTCACTACCTGGCCCTTTTCATTGGTCTGTAGGGGAACCCAGGCAGCGTGTCAGAAGGGGATCCCCACATGCTCTCCCACCTTGATTTGAAGACACTCAGGAACACACTAACAACTGACACATAAATAGGCAAGCCCTCCTCGTCTTCTAGTGAGGAGAAACCTGGATTCTTCTGTTAGTCTCCCTTTCCTACAGTAAACACCGAAGCAGAAGAAGCTGGCCTGGTGCCATTTACCACTCAAAGTCCCCTTCTTTGTGCCAGCTATCCCACATTTCAGATGCCAAAGGCAGTTGTGTTCCGATCATTTAGTGTTCTCAGGTGAGTGTCAAACTGCTGACACTTGAGTTTGCTTGTCCAGACAAGGCTCTTCCCAGGAAAGAGCTTCCTTCAAACAGGACAGCAGTAACATAGAGTCCTCTGTGTCAAACAGACCCCATTGAAAATCCTGTTGACCATTTATTAGCTATGTACTCAATTTACTTTATCTCAGTGTCCAATTTCTTCTGGAAAATGGGACTAGTATAAACTTAGAGGGCTTAGAGTAAGGTGCCTGCAGTGCCCAGCACTCTCTCTCTCTCTCTCTCTCTCTCTCTCTCTCTCTCTCTCTCTCTCTCTCTCTCTCTCTCGATATTATCTCCATTAGTCTTGGTTTTCTGAACTTGCAAAGTCCTGAGTCCCATGTATGTAGCAGAGCATCAGTAGTCACAGCTCTGAAGGTGCCAACATACCCAGTTCCTGCCTCACCTGTCTGTCTAGACCTCACTTTCACCATCCTCAGCCCTACCTCTACCCAGAGTACAAAAGACTTTGGTGCTGGGCACCGGTGGCTCACACCTGTAATCCTAGATACTCAGGAGGCTGAGATCTGAGGATCGCAGTTCAAAGACAGCTCAGGCAAGCAAGCCCATGAGACTCTTATCTCCAATTAACCATCAGAAAACTGGAGGTGGTGCTGTGGCTCAAGTGGTAGAGCACTTGCCTTTAGCTGAAGAGCTCAGGGACAGAGTTCAAGGCCAACAACTAACAGAAAAAAAGGGCCGGGCGTCAGTGGCTCACACCTGTAACCCTAGCTACTCAGGAGGCTAAGATCTGAGGATCATGGTTCAAAGCCAGCCCGGGCAAGAAAGATCATGAGACTCCTATCTCCAATAAACCACCAGAAAACCGGAAGTGGCGCTGTAGCTCAAGTGGTAGAGTGCTCACCTTGAGCTGAAGAGCTGAGCGACTGCCTAGGCCCAGAGTTCAAGCCCCATGACCGACCAAAAAAAAAAAAAAGACTTTGGTGCATGGCTATCTTCTCATCCTCAATGGGAACTTAGGGAGGTAGTTTTACCGTCATGCCTAGGGTCCCCAGTGCCTTCTGCCTCATAGCCATGGCCATGCGCTTTTTCTCTGCTCGGGTCTCTCTGCGGGCTGCATCAATCTTCTTGTTCACATCCGGGTGTTCCCGCAATGCCTCTAGTAGGTTCTCTGCCAAGGTCCCAATGCCCTCGTCACTGGACACCTGCTCCAGTTTATGCAGGTTTGTGATGGAGTCAGTTCCAATCAGAACCTGCCAAGAAAAGACCAATGAGACACATGTGCCCAGTTATGGAGACAAGCTTTCCAACAGGAACCTAAAGGCTTAGAAAAGCAGCTGACTCGCATACTCTCAAGGCCATCTGCTCAGCTGCAACCAGCACCTGTGCCTCTATACTTGAAGAGACACAAATGTGAGAAGTACTGACTCTACCAGAGACCTCTGACTTGTTACTCTGTTCTTTAGCTTCAGCAATCCCATGTATAAAAAGGGATACCACCAAGATTGCTGAAAAAATTAAGTATTAGGTGATATATGTAAATATTCCAGAACAGGGAAAGTGAAAAGGAGCAACAAGATAGCAGAAGACAACATTCTGTTGGTATGAGAAGCGGCAGCACATGATGAGACATACATGGTGTACTTAGCAGGCAGCATAGTCCTGCCATTCATGAGGGACCGCCTTAAGTTCTGCATCTGGAAGCCTTTAGATCACTAAACAGTTTCCCTAAACTAGGCATAGGAGAGGTTTACCTCCTTGTGGAAAGAAAGAAAAATCTTTGAACAACTGACATCAACCTTGTGCTCAGAGGCTGAAGTCACTGCACGGAGGCCCCTAGTCCCATTGGGAGGAGTGGGGGTAGTCTGGACAAGCCCTCCAGGTAAGCTCACTAAGCAGTATCGTGGCACCAATAAAATCCTCACCACCCTGTCACAAGTGATGGGTGGCATTACCACACACAGGACAATAAACTGCAAACAACAAAGTCAACTTGCAAGGTGAAAGTGATTACCAGCTCATAAATCTATTCTCACCACACAAACGCTACAGATTTGCACCTCAGCAAAATGACAAGTTATCTCATGCTTCCTCACTGGGGCCATATTGTAAATCCTGTTGCCTTTTTCACAGGCACCCAACCTCCACACCCTGTATGTTTTCTGACTGTGCATGTACATGTGGGCATACATACATGTGTGCACAACACTATTTGATCTGCCCTCCTGGGACTCACACTCTGTAAGGAAGGACTGACCATATACCATAGGGCACACTCACAAACTCTTTCCGTACTCTCAACACCCTGCCTTCCAACTCCTTCAATGGCACTGCCACCTAGCCATCATCTAATCCAGACACCAGGTGGAGTTCTAGATACACCCAACTTCTTCACTCTGTCCGGAGTCAATCTCCAGATCTCATCTATTCACCAACTAGTTCAAGTGACCACTTCATTCCATTGCTTACAACAAAAAAGCCCATCAACTGCTCCCCTCCTCCCTTTAATCCCTTCTCTGCAACGTGGCCAGGGGCTTTGCCCTCAAGGGAAATCCACACTCCACTCTGTGGAGACTGTGCTCTGGGCTCACCACCAGCTCCAGCCATATCGCATTTCCCATACAACTGCTGCCAACTCTTCAACTGAGATGAAGAATGCTCTAAGCCTCCAGCCTTTGAGCCTTTGCAGGTACCATACTTCTCACTTCTTACAAGCCTGCCTTCCCCTGCACCTTTGTCACTACTGGGCCATTACTGTGTCCTGGCTCTATCTTTTACCAGACAGCAATCTTCCAGTGGACACTGTCTTGTTCACCCATGTTCAACCTAGTTCAGCATCAGGCACAGTAAGTGTTCAATAAACATGTCGAGAGAAAAATGGTCAGTGTGAATGTCAGGTATCAAACTACATAAACTTTGCTGTAAAGAAAATCATTAAATGTGTCAAGTAAGGCTGGCAATCAGGGGACTGGAGTTTTAACCTCTGGCCACATACAAGTTCCATTCCTTGAGGTATTCCCATGCAGCACAGACACGTTACAACAATATGGAAACAACCTATGTGAAGGTTCTTATTGGGAAAAAGTATTCTGTGGCCCTCTCTCCCGAGCTGAACAAAAGTTTGGGACAATAGAGATTAGTAAGAAAACACAGAACTTTTATTGAAATCAACTACATTTTGTAGTTATCAGAACAGACTGCTAAGTGAGAAGACAGAACTACAGTTAATACAGATCATAAACAGAAAAGGACTCTCAAAACTCAACATTTAAAACACTCAACAATGCACTTAGAAAATGGCCAAAAGACAGGCACAAACAGACATTTCCTCAAGAGACAGATGAAGCCCATGGACTTTCATTAGCTATCAGTAACCATCAGGGAAACAAGCGACTACTACAGTGAGACAGCATTGAACATCTATCAGAAGAGCTAAAAGTAAAAATAGCCACCAAATGCTGGCAAGGCACAGAGAAATTAGGTCACTCACACATTGCTGATGGGAATGTAAAATGGTGCACTCTAGAAAACACATTGGTAGTTTCTTATTAAAACCAAACACGCAACTGTCCAACCAAGCAATTATACTCTTGGGCTTTTATCCCAGGAAATGAAGACTTATATCCACACAAAAACCTGCAGCTGATATTCATAGCAGTTTTGTAAGTAACGCTCCCAAACTGGAAACAAAATGCTACCTTTTAATGGGTGGATAGTTAGAGAGGAACATGCTATTCATGCTATTGACTCATGTGATGACTGAAATGAGCCTCCAGATAATCGGCCTGTGAGGCTGAGTTAAAAAGCCAGCCCCCAAAGGTTACCTACTGTGTGGTTCTTTTTCTTTTTTGGTGCCACTACTGCAATTTGCACTCAGGCCTGGGTGCAGTCCCTGAGTTTTATTACTCAAGGTTTAGTGCTCTCTACCACTTGAGCCAAAATTCTACTTCTGGCTTTTAGACAGTTAATGGGAGATAAGAGTCTCACAAACTTTCCTGCCCTTGAAGGCATAGAATCTCAATCTTCAGATCTTCAGATCTGTTTGAGTAGCTAGGACTATAGGCATGAGCCACAGGCATCCATCATGGCTCGATTTTTTGAAATTTCAGAATCATCAAAACGGAGAATGGACCAGTAGTTAGGAGGGTTTGTGGCAGTGGCAGAGAAGCAGATGCAACTGTAATCGGTGAACAGATCCTTGTGGGGATCAAACTATCTCTCATCTTGCCATGTAATAGGATTTGTGTAGGGTTCACAGACACCCCAGCCTAGTGGAGAAACCAGGAATGGGCTGCAGAGTGGTAGCTATCCTTAGCACAAAGTTGTCAGCTGCCTGAGGCAGACCAGAAAACAATGATACTATTACAAATGGCATGTAATGGTTTACAGTTTGGTCAGCCACAACCATCACAGTTCAATTGCTGCCTAATTGACTCATGGGATGAGGAAGCCTCCTTTAGATTAGAAGCTGGAAGATCCTGAGTTCAAGGTAAACCTGGGCTACATAGTGAGACCTTGTCTCAAAAACAAAGGACTAAATGAATGCAGAAATCACAACTTACACAGAGAGGAACAAATAAATCCTGGGTATTCCCTTCTATTGCAAGAGTTTCATCGGATGTCAAATCACATCTTGAGTGAGGAGTTATACTCTCTCAGTTGGTGTGGGGGGGGGAGGGGGGGGAGGGAGGACCACATTGAATGGCTCCTTCCCACTACATGTCTTGTGTGCAGAATGAAGTCCACACACATGCTCACATGCTGGCCACTCACCTGGGTGGCTGGGTGTTGGATGGCTAGCCCCCGAAGAAGCCTCAAGATAAATGGCAGGGCTGGGCGAGATAAAAACTTTTTCCAGATGTCAGCATCCAAACTGCAAAACAGAAGAAAGGTACACTTGCAGGCCAAGCAAGAAAAGTTACTAGAAACCACTTGTTGATTCTGGCTTGTTCAATGTGATGTTCCAATAGTATGAGAAAGAATCACTAAGAACTACCCAGCCCAGATAAGAAGCCACACAGAAACCAGTACTCTAAACAACCTGAAAGACTGAATGCTTTTCCCAGAGTCTCAAGGTTCCTGAGGTAATGACTGAGTAGTTACTGGAAAGAACAGAAGGGGAGGGGGCTGTAAAGGAGGGCAAAGGGCGGCACATGTGAAGCTCTGCACCAAGATGAGAGGAGAAGGCAAAAAACAGAGGAGGGAAACAACATCCTGAGGGGAGGGTGGGAGGGCATCTTACTTCTTAGCACTAGGGATGTGCTTTTTCATGTAATCCAGGGCATTCTGAGTGATTCCCTTCTGGAGGATGAGGTCCTTCAGCTGATGCCCATTGCTGTTGTTCTTAATGCCGGCTGCAATCTTGCAGAAGCAGTCCAGGAAGACTTTGTCATCACCACTGTAGTCTTCGTCATACCTGGGGGGAGAGAGCAAACAGTATGAAGGTGCAAGGACAGAACAAACTGTAATCAAAACGATCATCAACCACCAGCAGGATCACGTCTGAATTCCTTTATTGAGACTGGACCCGGTACCTGCCATTCTCTCTCTTACCTGTTATGTGCTCAAACTTGTCCTGTTCTTTGGCATTTTCAGTTTTTGTACAGAGTTCTTCTACCTTTTCATGCCCCTTCCTCTATCATCAACCACTACAATTCTGCTGCCTAGCCAGCAGCTACTTTAATACAACAGAATTCAATTCTTGCCTCCCCACTAGATAGAGCCCCTTAAATTCCAGATCACAGACACAAAAATCTAGGAGGATCTTCATTAGCCTCACAGAATTTTGTGAAGACTCTTATTACTTAGTTGCAGGAAATTCTGGCCACATACTTATCAAAGTTGCAGTATGGTTTGAACCGCTCCACCAAGATCTGCATCTTTTCCACCTCTCCAAAGGAGAGGTACGGGATGATGCGCAGCAGGCCCTGAAGCACGCTAGGGTTAGAGCGGACGAAGGTGCTGTTGATCTGGTCCAAGAGCATCACTAGTTGGTCCTTGTCACCCGTGAGGAGGAGGTTGCCCTGCAACAGGGAAAGTAGCAGAAGGACTAAGCCTATAGCCAACAGCTGATTGCTGAAGGTCAGCCACTCCCATCAGACCCAGAAGAACCATTTCTTAACCCTTCCTTGACAATAGAAACAGGGACGAGTTTCTCTTGGTAAAGCTTTCCAGGTTTCCGTGATACTCTCTTAACAGTCAAAATATACCAATATAATCTCTTGCCACCCTAAGAGGATGGAGCCTGCTGAATATTTGGGAACAAGGCTTGCCTAATCACCAGAACCAGTAAGCCAGGAGGAAGGCATATGCAGACAGTGGACAGGAATGGAACTGGATAGGGAAGACCTGGTTCTAAGCCTGACACCATCATAGACAACTAGATGACACTGAATAATTCACTTCCCTCTCATGGCATCCAGTTTCTTCAATTGTGAGATGAAGACTAAGCAAATGCCCCTCTATCAGCTGGGACAGACCTGGACGCCATGACTGAAAGAGCATCTTCAGCAGGTTTGCTTCCTCTGAGTCCAGAGCCTGCTCCAGTACACTGATATCACCAGTAACAGAGCCTGGCCAGTCCTATGGCTTGGGTGGATGGGGTCATTCCAGTTATAGGTATGCTTAGCTACTTCCAGACAAGCCTACTGCAGTCCCAGTAGCTGAAGGGAGAAGGGATGGGGGTCTTCTTACCTTGTCCTCACTCAGGGGCTCCGCATTGGACTCATCTAGAATGATTTCCATGATGCTGAGCACCTGCTCAGCCACAGCAGCACCCCCACTGTCCTTGCTCTCCTGCTCTGCTACCAGAGCCTGGGGGAGAAAGAGACCCAGTCATTATTGAGGTACAACCACAGCCACTCAGTGCTGACCATTCCCTGCTGCCCTCCATGGCTGTGAGACCCACAGACCACATGTGCGCACACACATGTGTGTGTTCCGAGAGACAAGCATGTGGGGTTTTGAGGACATCGTCCTTACTGCCATGAGACTCAGGGCACTACTCTCCACCAGCGTGCAATTGATTGTTTGCAGGCTGCCTTCCTCTCACTTCTGACCGGCTCTCAGGAAGCGGGCAAGGAAGTTCTAGGGTGCCCTGACAGCCACATGGGCTGAGTCAGCAGGAAGAGGGGCCAGGGCCCAAGACCACCACCATTACCTCCACATCACCTGCAGCCCACAGCCATTACCAAGTTTAGCGTCCCTAGCATGACATTCAAAGTGTTCATCTCCAGCTTGACCAACTGCTGCCGGTTGACTTTCACCTTCACACAGTAACTGAACAACTTCAGCAGCACCTGACAAGAGAAGCCAGTCCAGACCCATAAGACCATCCTTAAGCCTAAGTATAAAGCCAGCAGCAGAGTCTAAGAGGGTCCTGTACAATCAGCAGGGGTTTCTCCTCATTCAGGCAGGTACTTAAGGGAGAAACGGCCCTCAGCATCATGGCAAGCTGGCTGGGCTCTCACACCAGGTTGGCCTTTTGAATGGCAACATTCTCTACAAGTTGCTGTCACATTTGAACTAGGCAGTGATACCAGCTTCTAATGGAATAGGTGATATCCTGCTGTCCTAGGGAAACTCCAGCACTAACTCTGACACTGAATTAACAGAAGACAGAATGATTCCATATGATAAGCCACTTGCTGGAGGCTCTGAACTAAGTGGGTCCTGAAAATGGATACCCTATTCATTTCGTATGCCCAGTAGGATAGAAGAGGTGAAATAGTAATGAAATATTTGTGGTTCCTCTAGAATCCTCTAATTCTGACCAATGAGATAGTTGAATAAATCCCTAAAGTTACATTAATTAAATCCCTGAGTTACATTACAAAATTCATCTTTAAAACATCCTAAAATCATGACTGACACAAGTGCATTTCTTTGGGGAAAGACACTCACACACTGATTCCTCAGATAATTAAAAGGTACTGGAAAAAGTGGCTACCATCAACTTGGTTTTGATGGGAAGGGGTGGAGCCTAAGATACCAAGGGTTTGGCAAACTGCCAAGGCCTTTAGTGGTCTGCACTGGCACACATTACTACCCTCTAGGGATAAAATAGCATCAAGGCTCTGTGACACGAGTCTCTCCCTGTGCAGAAGGGCTGGTCCCTGACCAACTTACTGTTAGAAGGTGGCGCCCCTGTTTGAAGTCTTTGATCCCTGCCAATCTGTTAAGCATGCACTCCAGGCCCCCACACTGGGCCATCACACCAGCCATCTTGTACACTTCTTCTTCATCTTCTTCTTCATCTAGAGAAGGGAATGCAAAAGGAAGGGAAGGAGGGTGAAACCAGTCTCCAGAATGAAATCCTCCCAGCCCATCTTCTAGGTTGAGACTTTATAGCCCTTCTCCACATAGGTTACAAAGATCTAACCATAAAAAGGTCAGTATCAGATGTTAAAACACATGACCTCACTCCCAATAGGAGTTCTTCTTAAAGTTCAAGTCAATATAACATCATTTGCACAAAGTATAAGCAACTACTACTATCAACGGACAAAACAAAATGAAACTTAAGCTAAAAATAAATCTGAACTCCATTTTATTGCTAATTTTCTCTCCTAAAAGCTTGTTCTAAAGCATGTATTTTACCTCCAAGTCTGATGTCCAGTATAAGAGAGCATTTTCTGACAATACACAAGTCTTGGGACAAGACTGATCCTTTTATATGAGATTCAACACCCCAAACCCCAGGCCCAGTATGCAGCACTCTGAGGAAAGACCCTACCTGTGGTAGAGTCCAGAGACTCGATGAACTCCTCAGTGGCGTCACCCAGCAGGCCCCGCATTCGATAAACAATTCTCATGGGCTCTCCCTGAGTAGAGCAAGTTGGAGAAAGGTTCTTAGAAATAGGTCCATGGGGCTGGGAAGATAGCTCAGTGGTAGAGTGCTTGTCTTGCATGCATGAGACCCTGGGTTCGATTCCTCAGCACCACATAAGCAGAAAAAGCTGGAAGTAGCTTAAGTGGTAGAGTGCTAGCCTAGAGCTGGAGAGCTGAGGGACAGTGCCCATGACCAGAGTTCAGGCCACGTGACCAACAAAAAGAAACAGGACAAGAAAAATACAAAGAACTCAACATTTGGTTTTGCTTAATGTCTCAGCCACGTGGAAAACCTCTAGTTTTCTCCAAGGTATGAACTCCAACATCTCTCAGATTTGAACACACTGCCTTTCCTTAGCAGAAAAGAGGCTACTTTTATTCCATGTCTACTGTGGGCTAGCTATCACATGAAGTACCTAACAGACACTGCCCTATAGGATCTCATTAAGAGAGAAGGTAAGCCAGGAATCCATGGCATAGGCCTGTAAGCCTAGTTACTCAGGAAACGGAGACTTAAAGATAGAGGTTCAGTGCCAGCCCAGGCAGAAAGTCTGTAAGACTACATCTTTGGCAAAAGCCAGCCTCAAGTGGTGGAGTGCCTACCTCAAGTAAGAAAGTTGAGCAAGCTGGACACCGGTGGCTCACACCTATAATCCTAGCTACACAGAAGGCTGAGATCTGAGGATCACTGTTCAAAGCCAGCCCAGGCACCAAAATCCATGAGACTCTTATCTCCAATAAACCACCAGAAAACTGGAGGTAGTGCTATGGCTCAAGTGGCAGAATGGTAGCCTTGAGCTGAAGAGCTGAGGGACCAGCGTCCAGTAGCCTTGAGCTGAAGAGCTGAGGGACCAGCGTCCAGGCCCGGAGTTTAAGCCCCACGACCGACCAAAAAAAAAAAAAAAAAAAGTTGAGCAAGAGGCAAAGGCCCTGAGTTCTAGCCCTGGTATGGGCATAAAACATAACAACAACTCACTCAAGGCAAAAACTCCAGTAGCTACTTATTGAGTATTTGACTCCTCTAATTCAGTCCTTTATATTATCCCTTTATATGAGATTCAACAGCTCATTTGTAGTTATCTAGGCAGAAGCCGAGACCTAATTTCAAGCCCTAGCTCAGAAGAAACTCTAACCACTGGGGACTACTTACTATTCAAAGGTTTAATTCAAGTTGAGTTCATTTAGATCATTTAGTGAATGAGGTGGCACAGTGGCTTATCCCTATAATCCCAGCTACTTGGGAGGTAGAGATCTGGAGCATTGTGATTTGAGGCCAACCCAGGTAAAAAGTTAGAAAAATCTGTCTCAGTCAATAAGCTGGGCACTGCAGCATACACTTGTGATCTCAACTACAAGAGAGATTGTATGTTGAAAGATTTTGATTTGAGACCAGCCCAGCAAGACTCTTACCCCCCCCCCCAAATAAATAAAAGCAGAAAAGGAAGGACTTAAGTGTCAGAGCACTAGTCTAGCAATTATAAGGCCATGAATTTCTCCTCAATCCCTATAGCCTGATTGACATGACTGTCTGTCAATAGCTATACCTTTTAACTCATAGCAGTCTAACAAGAAACAGGAGCTCTGATTTCCAGCATAGAACCAAACAATAGAAAGAAGAAAGGCAAAAATACGTGACCAATTAAAGCCAAAAATGTAAAAAGTGCATTGCCAGTTTATTTTCTTAAATCTCACAAAAATATTTGGGACTGGCTGGGAATGTGGTTTAGTGGGAGTGCTTGCCTAGCACACATGAAGCCCTAGGTTCAATTCCTCAGTACCACATAAACAGAAAAGGCCAGAAGTGATGCTGTGGCTCAAATGGTAGAGTGCTAGCCTTGAGCAAAGGAACCTCAAGGACAGTGCCCAGGCCCTGAGTTCAAGCCCTAGGACTGGCCAAAAAAAAAAGGGGACTAAGTACAAAAACCATGCCTTACCATTACTCAAGTTTGCTATAATTAAGCTGCATATTTGATTCACTGACTGAAGACCCTCAACAGAGACAATAGGAAAGGAAAGAACTGGAATAGAGAGCAATTAGGGGAATAGACTGAGGGAAGGGGGATGTTGGAGACTTCCTTAAGTGGAGAGACAAGAAGTATTATGGTGGCCAAGAGGACCAAAGCACTGTAGCTCAGTCCTCAAACATCCTGCTTGTGTTTCAACTCTCCAAGTAGCAAAACAACTGGGAAGTATCCTGATGTGGGTGTGTTCCCATAAAAGCTGAGAATGAATCTCAGTTGTGATGTGCCTGCATAAAGCCCATGGAGCTCAAGAACACACACAAGCTAGCCTATGCTACATGAGGACAGAAAAAGCTCAAGCTTTTTTTTTTTTTTTTTTTTGCCTTTTGTTCACAACTCCCTTCCTTTTTTTCTTTTCTTTTCTTTTTGAGTTAGCACTAGGGCTTCAATTCAGGGCCTGGGTATTTTATCTGAACTTTTTTGTTCAAGGCTGACACTCTACCACTTAAGCCATTCTAGCTTTTGGTGGTGAATTGGAGATCAGAATCTTGGACTTTTCTGCCCAGGCTGGCTTCAAACTTGATCCTTAGAGCTCAACCTCCTGAGTAGCTAAGATTACAGGTGTGGTTCTTTTAGGATTACAGGCGTCAGCCACTAGGGCCTGGCTTTTTCATGCTTTCTTGAAGTTCTTTTGCTGTCATTGGTCTTATGTTTCAAAAAGTAAAGAAAGTGATAGGCTTTTTCCATACATCCACAAAGAGAGGAAGTAAGGCTGCTAGTGTTGCCACAGGGCTAAATGATGATTAACAACCTGTGCAAAGGAGGTGCGGGGGGGGGGGGGGGGGGGGGACAGTCCTAAGCAAGAAAACAAGCACATACCTCATTCGTGGTACACCAGACCTTCTTGTAAACTTCAGCCACAGGTAGGTCCAAACTAATAATTTTATTGTTCACTAGAAGCTGAACAGAGAAACAGATGAGCTTGTTTTTCCACATAATTGTAAGTTTCAAGATCAAAGGATGGTTCATGGCAGTGTTCACCATTCTTCACTTTCACCTGTCCTGGGTCTCTGTACATGTTTTTGTCTAGAAAATGAATACGTATGTCCTACACCCAGTATCAAGTACACAATCTTAGGGTCAAACACTCTTTATCTAGTTGTGGACTCCAGCTTAGAAACTGTGCACAGGACCTTCATTCTTGAGTCCACTTCAGGTCAGCACTGGGAAAGGCACATGTGCTTCTCACTCTGTATATGACAATCCAGACCCTCTCACTGAGTATATAATAATCCAGACCCTCTTGTTATGTATATGATCATCCAGACCTGCAAGTCTGTCCATCAGAAGGTCCTGCACACAGGGCCTTAAATCTGTAGAGACAGAACATCAGGATTGTGGGAGCTCTACTAACTTGGAATCTCTTGAAAATCTATGAGAGAAACAATAATCAAAACCTACAACTGCCATTAACCACCTATATATTCAATGCCAAACACTGGGAAGAGCTCTCCACACCTCCCTAACACCAGGAGTGGCAAGCAGGTGGGAAGCCAATGCAAGCAAGTTAATCAGCTTCTAATGAGAAGCAGCTGGATTTGATTTCTGCCCATGCTCTCATTCACCAGCAGACTGTCCTATGCTTCTTACCTCCATTCCACTGTCGTCCTCCAGGAGAGCCACCAGGTCACAGTCCTGGCAAATCTTGTTCTTTATATCTCTCATAAGTGGCCCAATGCCCGGCTCATTGCTGCTATATGGATTCCCAGGCATCCTGCCCTGTAAGAAATCTTCTTGTTGGGGGTCCTTCTCCAGGGTCACAAAGAATTCAGTGACTTCATTCTCCTCCTAAAGGACAGAAAAGGAAGTGCTTCAGCATTTCCTGCCACCAAGAGGTGGGAGAGGGAGGTTTCTGCCATGCTGCGTCTTCTGTGAATAGTCTGAGAGAAACATAAAGAATGGGAAGCTCAGAGGTCACTCAGAACAGCCAGAAACAATCCAAGGAGCCTGAAACACCAGCAAGAAGACAAGGAGTGAGACATGCTCATCAGTGCTGACTCATCTAAGCCAGATGACTGTCTAATCCTAAGCTGAGAAGAGGGTTTCTCTACATGGCACAACTCAGTGACCTCTCATGGGTAACTGGGGCCACTGGTGTTTCCTTCCTTCCTCCACAGCAAAAAGGGTCTCTGAACTTCCACATAGCTCAGGCTATGCAAAATGAAGCAAAGGATGCATGCATACTTAAAACTAGTGGGGTAAGGAAGGATGAGAGCAACAATGTCTTTATACTCAAACCCAAATAGCTTCCTCCACAGCATGCCAGACTGATCAACAATGAGATTTCAGAAATGAAAGCTAGAATTAACTAAAATAGTAATAAGGTGATCTTGACCTTCAAGATAGGAAGACCAAGAAGATTATTGAATTTTCCATAGTAGGAATGGAAAAATAAGGAGGTTGCTTCTGTTTTATGCCAGTGGATCTTCCTAAAATGTTGTCTGAGTCCCCAAGTGTTTTCAGGCTGACACTGAAGCCATGGGGAGCACTCACTGCTTACAGGATAAATGATGCTGCACAGCCTCTCAAAGATGAAGACTGGTGTTCGGTAGTCGTCCAGATTGTAGCGCTTGGCTGTCTCAATGCATACAGCCATAAAGGCTTTGGTTTCTGATTCTGTACCTGCCAGAAATCAAAGTGGCCACGTTAGTGAGAAGAGCTTTCTTTGCCCATGCAGAAATGAAACTAAATGTAAAGCACTATTACCAACAAATTTTTTTCTTGCTGTTAAATCTTTTTTTTTTTTTTAACTTTTTCTTTTCTTTTTGAGACAAGGTCTTGCTATAGCCAAGGTGACCTCAAAATCTTCCATCTTCAACTGCGATTATAGGCACATGTGTGTCACGCCACCTGAGCCCTAATCTGTGAATACTGTCTATGCAATTCAATTGTAAACTTGATGCTGACTGATTTTTATACTTGAACTACATTCACTGAGAAATCCTTCCAACCAAGTCAACATACTGCATCATCTGGGTTCCTGTCCCTATGTTTCTAAGGATACAACTCCTCAGGAGGGACCGTGCCATATTCAGTTCAGCAACCCCTTGCCAAAAGAGGCTCCCCTCCAAATATCAAGTCATAATTCTCACTATATTCTAGTCACATGGAAAGATGTTATTGTTTATACTTCTTTTGGAAAGAGTAAGTATACTGCCCTCTATAGGACCAAGAGACAACTTCAAGTCACCTGATAAGAGAAATAGGGTCTTTAGATGGGCTCTGGTGGCTCACATCTGTAATCCTAGCTTTTCAGAAGGCTGAGATATGAGAATAGCAGTTCAAAGCCAGCCTAGCACAGGAAAGTCTGTGAGATTCTTATCTCCAATAAATTATTCATAAAAGGCCAAAAATGGTGCTGTAGCTCAAGTAAATAGAATATTAGCCTTGAGAAAAATCAGCTCAGGGACAGTGTCCAGGCCATGCTTTCAACCCACAGAACTGGCCGATACATGCGTGCACACACACAGCTTATACTGACAAGATCACAGGCTAGCTGGGCATGAAATGAAAGTGATATCTGAAGAACTTCCATTTGGGATAAGGTTCCTGGACCTCTTTTTAGTTCTCACCACTTAAGAACTTAGAATGTGGAATATCTGGTATAACATATGTATCAGCAAACTGGCAGTAAAAAAGATTAGAGAAATCAGAAACCAAGACAAAGAGGCAAATCCCTAAAGCAGCTTTTTGCCTTGAGCTTTGGTGTTTCCACAACCAACCAGGATCTGTGTACTAGATAAAAAGTTGTGAATCTTTTGAGGCAGGAGTCTAGCAGAAGCCACCTTCCACCACACATGCATGCATGCATGTGTGCGGGCGCCCAGACACATAAAATGAACGTGGCAGCTCAAGAGACCTAGACTCTTGGTATAAGGGTCAACTAGATATATCCTTCCTTTCCTCAGTCAAGTTGCTTTCAGGAAAACAAATTGTCTTTCCTTAAAATATGGCACTGAGTAGGAAACAAATTTCTAAGAACTTACAAGCCATCCCCTCACAGGGCTGTGTGGATCCAACCTTACACTACCTGAAGTCTGAAACACCTAAAGCTCAGAACTCCCTGAAGGCAGCTCTGGATGGCAGAGCCCTGGGACAACAGACTGCTTCGCAGAAGCAATTATGAATTGTATCTAGAGAAACTCATTGTCAGGTTGTAGAGTTTAACAATATGAAGTCACAGTCAATATCATGAAATACAACAAGATTTAAGGTATGTGTTTTACAAGAAAGAACCTGAACAAAAAGCAGTAAGATCAAACTTTAGAATGATTAAGTACAAATATGCTTACGATTACAAAAAGGAAGGTAAATGTGAATGAGCAAGAGATTATAAAATCTGAAACCAGAGGCCAGGTGCAGTGGCTAAAGCCTATAATCCCATCTACTTGGGATACAGAGATCAAAGATAATAACTGAAGGTCAGCCTTAGCATAAAAGCTCACAATACTCAATCTAATCAATGGCTGGACCAGTGGTATATATGCCTGTCATTAATTCTAAGCTACAAGGCAAGCACAGTACTGGATGCAGAGGTATGGACCTGTCATCTCAGCAGCAATAGGAGGACTACAGTCTAGAACAAATGCAACAAGGTACTGGTGGAGTAGCTCAAGTAGTAAAATGCCTGCTTAGCAAGCACCAGGCCCTGAGTTCAAACCTCCAGACCATCAATAAAAAATATAAATAAATTTAAAAATCTGGAAATATAAGAATTCTGATAGATTAAAAAGATTACTCACAGTGCATAAGAGATTAATGAACCAAGAAATTATCCAAACTACAACACAAACACACCATGAGATTAACATGGAATTCCATAAATACAAGGTGGACAGAGCAGAGGGAATTAGGGACAAGGTCTCAAAACTTCCCAGACTGAGAACCCTTGCACTCCCCCAACCCCACCCCGTGAGCACAAAAGAAAAAACTCCAAATTGAATACAGCTCTAGGACTTATAATTCCAAGAACCAGTGCTTGAGATATGGCTTTCTCTCTTATATGTGGGGAGATCCGTGCCACCCCTCCTCCAGCTCTGTAGCACTTGGGGATGTAGACTCATGCACCTTGTCAGCTCAGGAAGGTCAAAGGATACCAGCACTAGTTGCAGATCAGTGCTACCTGTGGTCATGTCTTCCAGCATCTCCAGCAGCATGTCCTGGGTTTCATCTATCAGCTTGGTCCTCTGCACCACCAGCTTCCGCAAGCACAGGTACCCATTCAGCACGGTTCCCACCAAGCGACTTTTAAAGTGCCTTTTGATGGATTCCACCTCCACGAAGGAAGACAGAAGGCCTGTGGGGACAGGAAAACATGGTTTCAAGAGCCCTCCAAGAGACTACAAGCAAGGAAGGCTAATGTCATCACAGGCCATGGGTAACTCAAAAAGCAGAGCATATCTGTCTTTGTACAAAGCACAGAACAAGTAAGTGATCAAAAGAAAAATGAACAGTATGAACCTGCATTATGGTCAACACAAAGAGGAAGGAAGAAGTCAGCCCAGATTCTAGGAATTAAGATCAGTCCTTAGCACACGCCCTGGCTGTCTGAAGGGAAGGTTCACTGGTTCTTTACCTGTTAGACTCTTGAGGGCATATCCCTGCTGCAGGTCAGTGCTCAGGGTGGCCTCCTCCAGGGCAAGCAAGCGGGCTATTTCCTAAGCAAGATGACAGACACAGTGTGACACTGTTGCCACTAATCCCAGTCACCTCCATCATCCCAGGAGTGCACCAAACAAAGGCATTCAGCAGTCAGGTCTACTCAGTCCAGCCCTTGCAGAATCGCTTAGAAACAAGACAGACAGCTGCAGAGCTGTTGAGGACTGCTGAAAATCCCCAAACAGCCTAAAGGCCCTGCAGACTGCTACAGCCATAGGATAGTTACAGTACAGTCAAAAGTCTAGACTGTTACAGTGAAAGGAGTTAGGGGAGTGGGAGGAATACCTTGGTGATGAGGTTGCCTACGTAAGGCAGAACTCCCCGAGCTGCCAGGTAGACCTTCCAGTGGGCTGAGGCGATAAGCTTCTGGTAGAGAGCCAGGTACTCAGCAGCACACTCCCCAGCTATGCTCAGCTCGTCCAGATAGCTGCCATCAAGAGACAAGTGTCCGCAGTAATGCCTAGTGGTTCTAAGATACCCAATGGCTCCCTCCTCCAGATCTTCTGCTGTGCCTCTCCTCTTCCAGAAGTGGAGGGAAGGGATCTGAGAAACCCCATATTCTCACATGGGAAGAAAACAGAGAGCCACAGGGAATGAGGGCTGTGAACTCTACCCATTCCTACCTCAGAGCTACTGCCCCCAACAAGCACCTAAGACAACGTGTGCAGGCACTTAGGTGTGAGCACCTGAGAACAAAGGATCAATCAATGAACACTGCTGTCTGCTTTACCTCCCTTAAAACACAGCCTGGTGGTGCTATGTTACTTCTGCAGTAGGGAGGGAGACGAGCACACACCCACACGGCTATACCTCCCAATCCTGATCTGCAGATGTCCACTGCAAAGAGGAAAAGGCTGTTGATGAAGTGAATCACCTCCTCATCTCACCCCAAACTATACCTGGTGAGGAGGTCGAGGACCTGCTGCTTGCGGCTGGGGATGGTGGCCAAAGCCTCCACAATGGTACAAGCTGCTTGCCGTGCAGCCTGTGTTGCAGGAGTAAAAAGCACCTGCAGGATACAGAAGAGGAGAAGCCTGGATCAAGAGGACATCCTGTTTTACCAAGCTCCCAGCAGGGGAGTTGGCTGCCACACATCCTGAAGAGCTCTGGGAACCTCCCAAGGGAAAGAGCTAAGGCTCCAGATCACCAGCTAACAGTATCCAGTTACTACAGCACTGGAAAGAGGCTGCTGAGGAGTTTCCATTCTTCATGGAGACTTTTCCACCAAGTGGCTGGGAGAGCACCTCAAGTTAACTCAAGAAGGAAAAGTCAGGTTGGGAAGGTGGCTCAATGGTAGAGTGCTTGCTTCACATGCATGAGGCCCTGAGTTCGATTCCTCAGCACCATATAAACAGAAAAAGCCGGAAGTGGCGCTGTGGCTCCAGTGGTAGAGCACTAGGCTTGAGCTGAGGAGCTGAGGGACAGCGCCCAGACCAGAGTTCAGGCTCCATGACCGGCAAAAAAACAACAGCCAAAAAAAAAAAAAAAAAAAAAAAAAAACCAAGAAGGAAAAATCAAACAAGCTTTGTCCTTAGCATGGATACCTGTAAGCACAATTTCATTTAATTGTGTCCTATTAATATATTATATATTAAAATATATTAATATGTAATAATTTTAAAATATATTAATATGTAATAATTTATATTAATTAAGCACCTCTGCATTTTATCAGACAACACTTGACTGTAATCCTTTAAACTTTAGCTAGGAAGAAGAGAGAAGGAAGGACAGTAGACATAACACACAAGATAGAAAGAGGAAAGGGGAGCTCTGAGGCTGAGATTTAGTTCACTGGGCATGGGCAAAAGGGACACAAGAAGCTTGACAGGACAGAGGGAAGTAGGGCTTTAACCAGTTCACCATGCTGGTGGCTACACCAAGAACCCTTACTGCTTTGAAAGGACCCAGCAATAACAAAGGGAAAAAGAAAGCAGAGCAGACAAGTGATGATGCCCAGACACAGGGAGTGAGGGACCTGGGATACAGCCACTTACTTGTCGCAACCAGTTGTTATGCCCCAGTTTGAGATCCAGAGGGGTGGTTCTCTTCCCTCGCCGGCTCAGGAACTGTTTCCACCTCCATACATACTTCTCAGTCAAATAGAGATGGTGAAGCTCTGACTTGCTGGGAGACTTCCCATTGCCTTCTATCCCTGAAAGGTCAAGGTCAAGGATTGTAGGGAGAGATAAGTCTAAGGTCATGATGGTAATTGGGGTGGGGGAGAAGCTGTGAGGCAGAAGCAAGAGGGGGGCAACTCTCCACATCTTGAAGGGATCAATATACCTCTGATAGGAAGACACTTCTTCCAGGCTTCATAGGATGCCTTGGGATCTCTCTTGAGCCACAGCTGAGCCTGGGCATGGATCTCATTGCAGTATGGCTTCACAGTGGTGAGGGCCTCCACAGGGACATCCTAGAGGAAGCGGGGCAATGTAAGAGCTCACTAGCAAGCTGAGCCCAGTTCTAGCCATGGCATCGCCCTGGCAACCCAGGAGCCACTTTCAAAGCCAAGATGATCTGGAGCAGCAACATGTACATCTTCTATGTCCAAGTATATGTTCCTATTAAACATCCGGATCCACTTGAATAGAAGTCTCTATGTTCGGCCTAATGGCAGGCTTCGAGCAGACAATGCCATAATCCACACACTAAATCCTATCCCTGTAGTTTCCCAGAATAGAAACCCTCCAGGGGGTCATTGCATTTTCCAGAATGTACACAGTTAGCCCCCACAGAAGAGGGCCTGCCCAGTCCTAAACAACTGGTAAACTTTCTGGCCTCAGGACCTTGTTATGACGTTCTTCAAAAATTACTAAAGAGGGCTGGGAAGGTGGCTCAGTGGTAGAGCGCTTGCCTTGCATGCTCGAGGCCCTGGGTTCGATTTCTCAGCACCACATAAGCAAAAAAGAAAAAAGCCGGAAGTGGCGCTGTAACTCAAGTGGTAGAGCACTAGCCTTGAGCTGAAGAGCTGAGGGACAGCGCCCAGGCCCAGAGTTCAGGCCCCACGACCGGACCCCCCCCCAAAAAAAAAAAAAAATTACTAAAGAGACTCTACAGAACTTTTATTTGTGTGGTTAGATCTATCAATATTAACCATATTAAAGATGGAAACCAAAATTAAAATAATATTCATCTAAATACCAATTATCTAATTATCTAATTAATTATCTAATTAATATCTTTTCTGAAGCAAATAATAATCTATAGAGAAAGGAGTGGCACTGTTTTTGGGTTGTGGGGCTTGAACTTAGTGCCTGGGTGCTATCCCTGAGTCTCTTTGTGCTCAAGGCTAGCATTCTACCACTTGACCCACAGTACCACTTTCAGTTTTTTGGTGGTTAACTGGCTGTAAGAGTCTCACAAGGACTTTTCTGCCCAGGCTGGCTTCAAACTGCCATTGGGGTCCAGAAGAGTGGAAGTTTTTAACTGACAAACATTTAATCAACAACTTTCCCATCAGTTATTCTTTCAAGCACAATTGTGACCTTGCAGAAAAGCAGGGCTCAGCTAACATCTCACAAGAGCCCAGGAATTAGGACTCTTTGTCACACTACACATTAAGAAGGCTGGGACTCAAGGGTAGAATCTCCCCTGTTTTATTGAGGATGTTGTGATGCCTCCTCAAGCTAGGCTCCAACAGCCTCACCTAGCATAACCACCAATAGAAAGAAGAGGGCAAAGACTATCTTATGGAAAGTTTTGACTGAAAAGTTTCTCTTTCCAATCAAAGATGGATTTTATTTGCTGGGAATTAACTCTAGAGAGAGAATCCATCCAGGGTAAGGAAGCAGGCAACCTAGTCCTTCCTTTGGGAAAACTACCAGAGAAGACCAGGAGCTATAAGATGATTCTCTTGTGTCTAGCACTTTTTAAGCAGTCATACACCAAGAAGCCTTTTCCCCAACAAGCATGACCCATCTGAAGGGAGCAGGAATCAAAAATGGGTCAACCTATGTATACATAACACTTATCAAAATGAATTGCAGGAAATGGAATCAAGAGGGTTTTTTTTGTCAAGTGTTTTTCTGTTCTTTTTGTTCTGTTTGTTTAACTGGCTTTGGGGGAGGGGAGCACAAAATGGAAGAACAAAAGGTAAACAAATGCAGCAAGCAGTACTCAATAGATGCTATGTTGAAAATGAACTATATAACTCATAAGTGGGGACGGGACATAAAAACTGGGAGAGAAAGCAAAGGAAGGGGTGACACTGTCCAAAAGAAATACACTCACTCCCTGACTTACATAATTATAACTGCTCTGTATATTATCTTGGTAGTAACAATATTAAAAAACAAAAACAAAAAATGGATCAAGGCAGGCCAGACTAGAGACAGCCTCAAGAAGGCAAGATGGGGGGGGGGGGGGGGAGGATGGGAAGGGATGGGAAGGGGGAACAAAGGAGGAGGCTACAATGCTTGATAAGAAATGTACTCATTATCTTGCCCATGTAATTGTAACCCCTCTGTACAGTATTTTTACAAAAAAAAAAAAAAAGGCAAGATCATGAGAATGAATTATGGCCTACATATCTACAACCCCTACAGCAAGTCAGTCTGTAGCTTAGCTATGGATATTTCAGAATAAAAGCTTGAGTTTTATTTATTCACCTAATCATGACGTATTGTGCAGCTATTATACATACATTGCTCTAGAATATACTAGGTAATAGAAATAAAATTTAGCAAGGCATACGAGTGGGAAAGAACCCAGTGATTTCTGGGAGCCACAAGTCATTTAAAAAGGTAGTCTTTCAATGGCTTTTGCTTTCAAAGCACTTAAGCTTTTATATTTTCATGTTCATTTTTCTCTAAACCTCTTTCTCAAAAACCTCAACCCATCCACATGTATGCTCAACAAAAACAAAAGCAGCCTAGCCAATGCATTCACAGTATGGCATAGACCTTCAGGAAGCAAGTCACAATGCTCATTGTCCTCCCTGGCCCCATACCTTGTTCTTCTTGCTGGTTGGGGCAGGTGGCTTAATAAGCTTCTGCAAGATCCTCAGGCACATGAGGGTGATGTTCTCGACTACCACAGGAGTCTTAATATTCACAGCCATGAGGAAAAGGCTCAGAGCTAGGGACCATCAGGAAAGGCAAGGTCATGATCACAAAAATATGCCACCTACCCAACAAGGCTGCCCAACTGTCCTCCTTCCTCCATCTCTCCCAGTTGGTGCCAAGACTATGGCTTAGTGCCTCCTTTCCAGTCTCTGAAAAGCCCTGACCCAAATCCAGATGTTCCCTGAGCTCACCACAGCGTAAACGGAGCTCCCAGCAGCTGTCCTCCTTTGAGATGGAATCTGTCAGCAGCAGCATCTCATACTGCAGACTACTTGCCTAGAGGCCAATGGGAAGGCACATGAGTCAACAAGGATCTACACAGTCAGTCCCAGAACTACTACAGAGTCCAAACTGATCTCAGGATTCATAATGAATCCTGAATCTGGTCACAGATGACCCCATCAGGGACAAGGAGAAATGGAGAGCCCCATTCAGTAGGCTCCATCTGAGAAATCATCTTAGGATGTGATCTCTGTACATGTGCTGCACTTGGCCTCCCAGAGGGGTCTGGAGGACTACTGGCCGGCCTACTCACCAAGTCAGGGTTGGCCCGATGGCCTTTCAGAGCTGTAGAGACTTTGCCAATGATCAGGTCATTCATCTGCTGGGTGGCTTCTGGATTATCTCTGAGGAGGCAATGGAATGGGAGTTCTGTCATTCAAACATGTTATGGCTAGAGCTACCTCGTCCTCCTCCTTCCTTCCCCAAAGCAAGACTAGAATACCACAAAACTCTGTCTGTAGTGAAAGAGGGTATAGGTAGTTGTTTCCTTTTCTGTAAACAGATGCTGACTGAGGGTAGAGCGGCACATACATCAGGGGTCCACACCCCAAGTGACAGGATATCAGGAGATGCTAGTGTCAGAGTCTTCAAAATCTGAATCCACACTTACCATGGGCCATGTTTTCCTTATCTTTTCTAACTGCCTCCATGTCATTTCCCACATGGTACTTCCTATGACCTTTTGTATTTTATTTTTTATTTTTGGGTCCGGTCGTGGGGCCTGAACTCTGGGCCTGGGTGCTGTCACTCAGCTCTTCAGCTCAAGGCTAGCGCTCTACCACTTGAGCCACAGCACCACTTCTGGCTTTTTTCTTTTTGCTTATGTGGTGCTGAGGAATCGAACCCAGGGCCTCAGACATGCAAGGCAAGTGCTCTACCACTGAGCCACCTTCCCAGCCCCCTATGACCCTTTGTAAAAATGTATCTTCTTTAAAAACAAAAACAAAAATGAGCCAGGCACCAGTGGCTCATGCCTGTAATCCTAGCTACTCAGGAGCCTGAGATCTGAGGATCTCGGTTCAAAACCAGACCAGGCAAAGAAGTCCATGAGATTCTTTATCTCCAATTAACCACCAGAAAACCTGAAGTGGTGCCATGGCTCAAGTGGTAGAGCACTCACCTTGAGCTGAAGAGCTTAGGGACAGCGCCCAGGCCCAGAGTTCAAGCCCCATGACCGACCTAAAAAATACACTGTATCTTGTCACTCTTTGCTTTCCAACATAGTTTAACTACACTCTCCTGCAGGGTTTACCACCCTGCTTTATTTTCCCCTACAATCTTGTTTTCTGGAATCACAGTTTTCAGTATTTGCTTACTGACACCCTCCATATGTAGAATATCAGATACCTGAGGGCAAGGGCTTTGCTTCATTTACCACTGCACCCCCACAGTCTCAAATAGTACCTGGCATTCAACAGACATTTGTTAAATGAGGGACTAAATTTATCCCACATAAATAAAGCTCTGGATGAGATCTCTCATACCTACTAAGTACCATATAAGTTATTATTTACAAATTATTTACCCACACTTATCAAATGCCTTTAGGGTACTTATATTCCTCATCTGTTTTCAGATAAGGAGATAGATGAGTAATGTGTAAGCTCAGGAGAAATTCAATAATTTTTCCAAGGTACATGCTGCAAAATGTCAGCTCTTGAGTCAAAGTGTTACTCCTTTAGACCTTCTTTAGCCCTCCCTAGGCTCTATTGCCTGCTTTGGTTAAGTATTCTTGAGTCCAAGCATCCCTAAGCTCTCTTGTCCTCCTTCACCAAGAGCAGAACATTTCCTCAGTACACATCCCTGGAACCAACAGGGTATATGCCAAAAAACCATTTACAAGAAAGCCTAGTTGGATAATTGACACCCTCAGTCTTCCCATGATTCCTCTGCGATAAGCAGACAATTACCACCAGACAATCAGAAGCATGATTCTCTGCCACACCCTTAGTCCTTCCAGCATCTCCTCTATTCCTCTCACTAACACCAGGGTGAGTAGGCATTCCTAAGGCCCATAATTGTGGAGGAGGTGCTGACCGAGTTAGGAGGCACATGAGCTGGCGGACCTCCTCCCGCATAGCTGCAGCTCCTCGGCGAAGATTATAATCGAAGAGTTCCCGGATAAGGCCCTGGGAGACAAGGATATGTCGCAGAGCTGGATTGGTGGCCAGGGCCCTGAGGAGTGTGATACAATGCTCGGTGACGGCAGAAGCGCAGCCATAGCACTTGGTGGAAGATGTGTGGCCACAGCCCAGGACAGATAAAGCGCGGTACTGGCTGGCAGTGAATGTGGGCTGAACAGAAGTCCGGGATGATTTGGTGGCTGCTTCCCTTTGCTGCAGGTCATATTCCAACAACTCCTTGCGTGAAGCAAAGACTTTCTAAAAATGAAATAGGCAATTAAAATAAGCACAAAGGAAGTTAATTAGAAAGTTAGTTTCACTTGGAAAACAACTTCATCTGCATTATTAATTCAGTGTTGTCAATAACCTCACAGTTATTTTATCCTCATTTTACAGAAGAGGAAACTGAAGCTTAACATAGATGTTTCACATAAGGGAGCCAGTCAAAAATCAAACTCTGATCACAGGCTCATCCTCTCTGTAAAACTGTCTTTTAAAAAAACAAAGGGTCAGAAACTTGGGTATGTTTAGCAAAGATGGGATGCCAGTGATTGGAGGGCTAGGCGGAAGTAATGAACTGGATGCTCTCTTTGGGTGAAGCTTCACCGCCTGTGGCTGGCATCCTATCATGGAGTCAGTGACAGAATGTTCATATGCAGCCCACCTGAGCTGGCTGCAGCTCTCTGATCCTCTAGCCTACAAACATAGCATATTAGAAGAGGGGAATAGAATTTTGGAAACTTTTTTTTTTCTGGAAGCACTAACTGTTCTAAATACAGATTTGTTAATGGACAAGAAAAACATTCTGTCTTACAGCCGAAGTCAGCACTCTGAGAAGTGGCAGAAATTGCAATATGGGAGGCACTATCTGGTATACTTTACAAAGGATTGGGAAAATGCAACACAAAGAACTGAACTGCAATAGGACTGCTGTGAAAACAGCCATCAATTTTATTTGGAAAAAACACACCTGGATGATTTTGGAGAGTTCATCAAATGAGTTCTTGCAGTCACCACAGTACTCCTGAGCCAACTGCAGGATATAGCGATTTACACTGGCTGATGTGGAACTGATGCCCCCTGCCGTTCCAGAGTCTTCCTGCAACCCAAGAAGTAACCTGTCAGATGTCTCCCTAAGATGACTTCACCTAGGCAGTCTTCTGCTGCTGACACAAAACCCTCCCTCAGTGACCATCCAGTCTGGGAATACCTGTGGCTTTTCTGGAGCTGCCTCATTCACTCTGCATAGCAGGTTCTCCAGCTGTGGCCTATGTCCCATCAATTGATGATATACTCGGTCAGCTTTGTCCAGAAGTGTGTTTATGTTGGAAACAGCCTACACAGGAAGAGAAAAGGGACCTGTGTGAAGTCTTCTCAGCATGTTGACTTCCCCAAGTAATCCTAACTGCTGATAACTTCTTGGAACATTTCCTATATGTCACAATGTTGTACACTATCTCCCTCACTAACAATCCTATCAGATAGTATATTAATTTTATATGAATATATAGAGAGGTATAGAATAAAACAAAATGTAATGCTCAAGAATAATTTATGCAATGCAAGGTCATAAGAGCATTAAAAAAGACTAACTGGAATACGAACTTTTTGTCCTTCTGAATCCAAAGCTAAATGTTCTGATATTATCCCAACAGGACCCCTTTTCACGGCTCTTTAGCATCCATCCAGACCTAAGAGATTATGTCCCTGATAAGCTAACATTAGGGAAAAGCCAGTAGCCTCAACTGAAACAGTTATGGAACAAATACAAGGAATGTCACCTGACTCCTTTTTGCCTTTCTAAACTGGTGTTATCTGCTCCTAGAGACATGGAGTTTCAGTACCAATCTCCAAACTCATGGGTCCAGTACACATGATGCCATTATTTGCTTCTATACAAAACCTGATCCTTGGGACCCAATATTTGCTGGATTGAGGAAGACTTGGGCCAGAAGTCAAGACAAAAATGCAACAGCATTGCTTGAAGTTCAAATAACCCCACTGTCTAAGTGCATGCCAGATGTGACCATACCTTCTTCCGGTCTTCCTCATTTTCAATGGGATCCACTGCACAGCAAGGCTTGGCGTAGAGCATGAAGTCAAAGCGAGCGTATTTACAGAAGCCACAAGCATTGCAGAGGAAAGGATCCTTTTCATCATAGTTGATGGATCTAAAGAACCAAAGTGTTAGATCAGTGGAGCAGCAGCGATTTGGGTTATGTAGGTGACTGAGGAAGAGGCTATACCACATCTATACTCAGGATGCTAGTGCAGGAATTACTGAAGGGATAATAATCAATAACCAATAGGTAGAAATGAAGTAATCAACCACACTGGATGAACACAAACACATGTGCAGACACCATTCTTCCACCTCCCTTTCTTCTCCTACTCCTCATCAGACTCTCCATTCATTCCATAATCATCTCACTAGCCAGTACACCAGATAATAAAATTGCCCAAAGGTACAGTTATGGAAAACAGGAAGGGTGTGAGCCCTCCCCTGGGGGACAAGCCGAGGATTACCTGCATTTGTGACACTGGTACACATTCTCTCCACAGTTGCCACACACCCCTGGATTAGCAGGAACAGAGGCACTACAGCGTGGGCACTGCAGGGTCTCTGTGGATGCCTGGTAGTTTTCATAGAAGTCTGCAAACTCAATCATCAGGTTGGAGGCCACAATGGGCAATGGCAGGTCAATCTTCACTTCTGTCTGACCGGGGGTCAGCTGAACTTTCTTTGCTTTGTGCCAGCGGGCTGGTCTAAAAGAGACAGTGTTAGGAGACAAGAGGGCCTAAGTGCCTCTCTTTTAACTCTCAGTAATAATAGCCTAATGAGAGGGGGGGAAGAAAAGGAAAGAAAAGAAAACAATAGCTCACTGAGGCCCTGGAGGTACCCAAGAGTAGACGTGAAAAGCTGCCACAGGATTCTGTGGTACCACTGGACTAACTTTAAATATCCTTAAGTACCTGTGTTCCCCTTCTGTCAGTCAGGCACGACTGGTGTGGCTAAGAGGACATACTGGCCCCTAAGGATATGTTTCTTTGCCCCATTCCAGAACTCAAAGCCAACACCTGGAATGAAGCCTTACAATCCTGCAATCTCACCCCAAGTCTGAAAAGCTCATACTTGTTTTTCAACTCCACGATGGCCTGCACAGTTCGGTTGTTATAATACAGATTGATAGTCCGCACCATCTTGGTCCGCTTTAGGTCCCCAATCTTCACTGTCACTTTGCTGATGGTGTGACTGCCAATCAGCTTCACAACCTGCTGGGTGGTGGTGTATCGTGTGTCCACTTTAATGGAAGACAGCTTGATATACTAGACACAAAGGTACACAAAAACACAGCATTAGTATAAGACTAACAGTTCATCAGGGCAATTCATTCTAAGGTAGTGCTGTGGTAGGCAAGAAGCCATACCACTGGTGACCAACCACCTGAGGAAGAACATCTATGTCATAATAACTAATCTCTGGAAATGAGAAGCCAGTGGACCTGTCATGCTAAAGATGCTACTTACACAAAATGGCACTTCTGGATTGTTACACACCAGACAGGGATCACTCTCCAGATAATAGCCATCGAACTCCACTAAGCCGGACAAGGTGCTAAGGAAGAAACCAGTTTCAGCATAAGGAAATTTTCATTTTAGAAAATATTGAGCTTCTCAAAGAAGCTAGGACAAAGCCATCTTCAACATCCCCAAAGTAAACCCCCATTCTCCCATAAGAACACAAGGGAGTAAATAATCCCAAAATGCTATACAAGTCACAGGAAGGAAATTTAAATTAAATGACCTCAGATGTTTCATATGTTTGAGCTAACATTCAATGAAATCTTAAATTGTATTTAACTGACTCAGAAGAATCATAATTATATATTAAATCATTGAGCCAGGTATCGGTGGCTCATGCCTGTAATCCTAGCTACTCAAGAGGCCGAAATTTGGAAGATGAAGATTCAAAGCTAGCCCAAGCAGAAAAGTCCATGAGACTCCATCTGCAAAATAATCAGCAAAAGGCCAGGGCTATAGACATGGCCAAAGTGGTAGAATGCTAGCCTAGCAAATGGTGAGGCCAAGTTCAAAGACAAATAATCAATAAAATTACTGTATGATATCAAATTGTATCAATTTTTTTTTTTTTTGGCCAGTCTTAGGGCTTGAACTCAGGGCCTGGACACTGTCCCTGAGCTTCTTTTGCTCAAGGCTATGCCCTACCACTTGAGCCACAGCACCACTTCCAGCCTTTTCTATTTATGTGGTACTGAGGAATCGAACCCAGGGCTTCATGCATACTAAGCAAGCACTCTACCACTAAGCCACATTCCCAGCTCAGTAAACTTGTTTTTTAAAGTCATTATTAAATCAGGGAAATAATAAACCATAAATTTAATCAGTGTCCTCTTTCAAGTCTCTGTGATTGTGTTTTTAGTTAAAAAAAGAAGACAGTGTCTGTGAACTTTTTTGTATGCTAGTCCTGGGGCCTGACCTCAGGGCCTGGGTGCTATCCCTGAGGTTCTTTTGCTCAAGGCCAGTGTTCTATCCTTGAACCACAGCTCCATTTCTAAGAATCTCACAGAATTTCCTGCTCAGGTTGGCTTCAAACTATAATCCTTAGATCTTAAGCCTTCTGAGTAGCTAGGATTACAGAAATGAGCCATCAGTGCCCAGCTTGTGAAGTCATTTTTCTTATTTACATTAAGCCCTCAACACCAGAGACCTTCTGATACTACTGCTTACCCAATCATTAATTCAGTGATTATATTTTGAGTGCCTTCAATGTGCTAGGGCCTGGGAGGAGCCAAGGACTGACAAGTTGAAATCAATGTACCTGAAGACCTTTTTAATTCATATGAAAGGACAACTCAATAGGAAACAGCTATTCAAAGTGGTGACTGCACTTCAAATAGTAGGAATCAAAACAAATCTCATTCACCTGTAAATGTTGGAGTTGGGATGGTTGGTGAGAATATGGTTTTGAGTCCGAAGTATCTCAACAGCCTTCTGTGAATACTCCTTCAACTGAAACAGAATTCAGAAAAGAAATGTAATTAAAGCTCAAGTCTTTATTTGTTAAAGACTTTTTGCCTTCAGCTTGTTTCTGGGTTGTTGTTTTTTTTTTTGACCTTCAGCTTTGTGGCTAGAGATTATCCAACAAGCACTGAACTTCTCAGTAGCCAATCACAAACACAAAGGTCTAATGGATTCTATTTTCTCATAAGTTCTCTCAGTCTCAGCAACTGCCACCTTTCAGATCCAATGGAGGAAGACATTATGCTTAAGGAAAGGACATGGAATGATTTGTCTAACTGCAGAAACATATTTTGGACACAAAATCAGGGAGGACTTTCTTTCCCAAGCAACTTTATTGAGCTGCCATTTCCTTACCCTACATCTTCTATTTCTCTTGGCTAAGCCAAATTCAGATCACATTCCTGTGCTAATTGTGTTGTTTTCATGGTTTACATGAAGGACCTATAACTTTAGAAATACAAAACTAGATATATTCAAAATAGATTCACATATGGGAACCCTACCCATAATGGCTATAATGTTTTAAACTCACAAGAAAAAATTCAATAATCAAGTTAGCATCTATGATAATAGATCAGTTGTTACCTTCTTCTCTGTCTGTATTGTTTTCAAGGAGAAATATCCCAGTAGATCCACAAACTGGGCAGCCTTACGACCATAAGCTGGGAGTTCTGGCCAAATGGACCACATGAGATCTAGCAAGAGCTCCTGTTGAGATTTGCTGGAGTTTCTGTAAGTAAATGTCAGCTCATATTAGTAAGCAGCAGCAAACTAAAGCACCTATATTTATCACCAAGGCCTAGACACTATTTCTAAGCCCCTACAAGTAGGGTGTAGGCTGGAACCCTTTTATGGTAATATGGCCTAGCCTTTTGCTTTCTTCAATTGGTGATTTAGTCCCATCACCCAACTGTAACTTACAGCATAAAACTGAGCTTTTGATCTGATAAGTTAAACCTGGTCATTTTACAAATTAGTGATGAAATGTCTAGTGCTCAAGGATTCAGGCAGGCAGAAGTACTAATTAATACCGTGACCTACAGTAGGTAACATAAAACCAAAGGGAAACTCCATTATGCACCCTAGTCCCAGACCTGTGCAGATCTGCAAACTGAGCCCTGGAGCTACCTGTAGATGTGCAGCGTCAGGCAGTGGGCCTGCCAGCGCACAGAAGAAGAATTGGACTCCAACAGGAAACAACGCAGAAACTGGATGAGGGTTTCCTTATCAGCAAATTTGTTCAGCTGGTTCACCAGAGCTGTGCACAGCTGGTCCTCCTGGCTACCTGAACTCTCACCTGCAAAATTAGGGCAGGACTGAAGTCTGAAAAGTAACAGGACTCTAAACATTCATACAGTGAGATCAAAGGAGGATATTCTTAGGAGAGGATCACAAAGACTCAATAGCTATTTGCATATGATCATATAAAAGGATGCTTATCGAAATGAACTCCAAGAAATGGAAATGAGATTTTTTTTAATTAATTTTTTGTGGGGATTTTTTTTTTTGCTTTTCCCTTTTTATTGCTATTTGTTATTTCTATACTTTTTGTCTTGTATGTAAGTTTATCTATTTGGGGGAGGAGGAGAGAAGAGGAAGCACAGAAATAGTGGGACAAAAGGTGAACTAATGTAGCAATGACATTCACTAGATACTATGTTGAAAAATGAACTATACAACTTGTAAGGGAGGGGCTGGGTAGGCAAAAACTGGGAGAAAATGAGGGAAGAGATGATACATTTCAAAAAGAAATGTAATCATTACCTGACCTATGTAACTATAACCGCTCTGTACATCTCTTTTACAAAAAAAAAAAAGTTAAAAATAAAAAAGTGGCTCAGTGGCAGAGCGCTTGCCTTGCATGCATGAGGCCCTGGGTTCGATTCCTCAGCACCACATAAGCAAAAAGAGAAAAGCCGGAAGTAGCACTGTGGCTCAGGTGGCAGAGCGCTAGCCTTGAGCTGAAGAGCTGAGTGACAGCGCCCAGGCCCAGAGTTCAGGCCCCACGACCGGACCCACACCCCCCCCCAAAAAAAAAAAAAAAAAAAGAAGTCACCTAGGTGTTTAGGGCCAAGTTACCAGATGAAGGGAAGAGAGAATGATGGAGGGAGGAATATGGAGAGGGGGAATTCTATCCCATCTCTAACTGTTTTTATCCTAAATGGTTAGAATCTGCAAAACAATTTTCAGTTGTTCACTAGAGGACAAATAGATTAGCCCCAACTGACATATAAATATGTTAATACAAAAAAAGCACAGGACAATATGCCTGTTATAACCCTAGCACCAAAGAAATATAGTTAAGGGGAGAAGAATTTCTTTTCAATAGTTGGCTATCTCAAACAGTAAACTGTAGACAGACTAAGCACCTGCTACAGATAGAGGCTAAGTAATTACTTGGGAGAATGCAAAGCACCCCCACTGCTCCCAACCTGCAGATCACCATCTCAAGTCCCCAAGGCCCATGAAACAGAGAAGCTAAGGTAAGGGGTGTGCTGAAAGTTGACATTTTTGGCACACTCCTGGTTGGCTAAGCATCACTTCACCTAACTCTGACAATCACTCTATAGTCTATTATCTATTATTCCATAGAAGCAGGAGCTTGGCTTACTAAAGGTTACTATACTTGGTATAAGAAGTCACACAATTGTCGAAGGTGTCACCACAACTGAAAATGACACTACAGAAGCTTGTGGAAAGCCCAGGATAAATGACCTTTTAGAATTTCAGAATAAATGATGTACTCCAAGAGTTAACATATCACCGTGATTAGCACCAAAAAATTACTCTTACTATCTTTTTCTTTTTCCTTTTCTTCTTTTTTGCTCTTTTTTGTGGAAGATTTGGACTGTGTTGCGACTTGTCCAGAGCTGGAAGCCACAGGAGCAGAGGAGGAAGCGGAACTGGAGGAACCTGTGGAGGCTGCCAGGGCCGCGAGCACTTTGCTGCCACACAGAGCACAGGAGAGCAGCTGCAGCAGCACTGGGGACACACCCTCATCCACCAGGAAACTCACTTGCAGGAGGAAGTACAGGACAGCTGCAAGCAGAGAAGCAGTGATGAGCTATGGGGGACTGAACTACTTACACAATTAACAGAAGGGCCTGTGCCACACGACTGCAGCTGCCCTATTCCCACCAGCTTTCTTCTCCAAGTTTGCTTTGCTAGATGCTACCAGAAAGAAGAAAGATCTCAGTGGATGAAGACAACTGCAGACAGATTCCAGCCTCACTGGAAGGATTCTCTAAACTCTCTGACAACTGTTTTACTGCCACCACCTGGGTCCTGCTCTGTACTCCCAGAGCTCCCAATTTTCACCACCAATCCTTTTCACTGTTACTGTCTTCTTTGCTAGGCAGAGTTCTGTCTCTTTATCTTGCTCATGGCTCTATCTCTAGCATCAAGTCAACTCTGGGGGAATGAACAAAAAAGAAGAAACACTTACAGTCATCTTTGATGCAGAATTTCTGCCAGTTGATGGTTCGCTGGGCAGCAATCTCTGCACAGGCTTTCAGGTGTTCCATCTGAAAGGGAAGCCAATCACAGCCCAAATATGCACACCTGCTGCCTTAAGTGCCTGTCACCCTGTTTGGGTCCATGAAGTAACCACTGTCTTCCATTCAAGGGATGAATGGCAAATCTGGGAGCAGGGTATGCTCATAAGCATACCTCACAAAAGCCTACTTCTGTTCCAATCCCCATCACACAGAATGCCTTCAGGTCACTCACTAAGGCAGCAAAGGCAGGCCAGGCCATAAAACAAACTATAGTCCAATTCATTTTTTTTTCCTTGCTATAAACAACACACAAGATGAACAAGCTAAGAGTTCACACTATCTTCTTTCCAGATGCTCAAATAAAAAGTATTCTACTTACTCCCCTAAGTTCAAACAGTTTCTCTCTCCTCAGGCAGTAAGAAGTTTTTATACTCCATCACTGCTTTAGTATTCAAGGATAAAAAACAGAGATGCTCAAATTCCAGGTTCATCCTACCCATGATAGTCCATGATATGAACAAGTGAACTAGTAAGATTATGCCACCCATGTCATTAACTGAGACCACTCACTGATGGGAATGAGAAACTGCAGACCCCGAAGCCAAACACAAAGGGACTAGCATGGCTTTGGTGTTGGAGATTTTCTGTGAGATGGAGCGATGACATTCCCTAAGACCCTCATCCAGTTACATACTTGGCTAAGCCTCAGCACCTGCTCCCCTTGCCCTACCATTCCCCAGCCCTCTTACCAGGCTGATGAGTGTGTCATACTGCAAGGCAGAGCCTGAACTGGCTGTAACCACACTGGCCCGGAGAAATATTCCCTGTTCCTCTAGCAGCTTCTTGATCCCACGCACATGAGAGTCCAAGGTGTGCAAATCCCGGAGTTGTCGGTACTTCTCCTTTGATCCACAGATGAAGAGCAGAAGTTTTCGGACTTGGCGGCGTACAAATGGAGTCTGCTGGATCATCAAGTACTTGATGGATAAAGAATACAGTCAGACAGGTAAAGTGACTCAGCTGTAACAGTATAATCCTAGCTATTTGGGATGTAGAGATTAGGGAATCATCATTGAGATCAGCCTGGGTAAAAAAGTTTGTAAGACTTCAAATATCAACCAATGGCTAGATGCAGTGGTGCATGTCTGTCATTTCAAACTACAGGAGAAACATGATGGCTGGACACACTGACACACATCACCATTCCTGTGACAAAAGGGAAAATAGGAGGATCATAGTCCAGGCTATTCTGGACATAAAATGAGACACCATCTCAAAAATAACCAATGCAAAAAGAGTGCAAAGTAGTTCAAGTGACAGAGTATTTGCCTGCCAAGTATAAACCCCAATACTGCATATTAAAAAAAAAAAATAGAAGAACAGAATCTGGAACTTATATGTACAAGTTGTAACTCAAGCATCTCAGTTTTTAATACATTGCTATTGGAAACTGGTGAGAACTCAAACAAACCAGTCATTCCACAAGGACTGGTTCTAGGACCCCTACAGACCTCAAAATCTACGGATTTTGAGATACAAAATGGTATAGTGTTTGAATATAATCTACCTACATCCTTTATTTTCAATAATCTCTAGGTTACTTATAATACCTAACACCACATAAATTATTGTAAATAGCTGTTATGGTGTATTGTTTAGGGAATGACAAGAAAATGTCTGTAAATGTTTAGAACATATACATTTAGATTTATCTGCAGTTGGTTGATTCCTTAAAGAAAAAAGAAGTATGCATATATATAAAAAAAAAAGAAGGAAAAAAGGGATCATGGTATTTATGCACCACATTCTCAGAAACAGGATACTGGCCTTCATACCAGCTCACAAAATGAAACTAAATGGAGAAAAGCATCCCAAATCTTTTAGGTATCATAGCTAGGGGAAAGGCGGAGTAGTGTGGCTCCAGAACTGCAAATGATCATTTGAGATTATTTTTCCCAGAACTGGTATCAAGTAGCTGTGCAGTGCTGTCAGAACTTTAGTCTCGCCGGGCACTGGTGGCTCACACCTGTAATCCTAGCTACTCAGGAGGCTGAGATCTGAGGATCGAGGTTCAAAGCCAGCCGGGGCAGGAAAGTCTGTGAGACTCTTATCTCTAATAAACCACTAGAAAACAGGAAGTAGCACTGTGGCTCAAGCGGTAGAGCTCTTGGCTTGAGCTGTAAGAGCTGAGGGACAGTGCCCAGGCTCAGAGTTCAAGCCCCACAACTGACAAAAAAAAAAAAAAAAAAAAAGAACTATAGTCTCTCAGCTCCAAACCCATGTGGCTATACTCTGCTATGCTATTCTGCATACCTATCCTATTCTGCACTGCTCTTTGCCTGCTGACCAATGTTAGTGTCTGCCAATGGGGAAGGAAGCTGAAGGTAGAAGCTATGGGCTCAGTGCTGTGCTATCTGCAGTTCTAGCAACAACATCCCCCAGGGAGCTGCAGTCAGCTCTAACCAGCAGCTTCTTCGGGTGTCCCTGAATCTACATAACACATCCTTTGTGGGCAAAAGAGGTACCAGCAATAGCTCCACTGTAGAGAGCAGCCCAGATCCCCCCGGCCTCCCTTTGCCATACAAGGGCTGTGTCATCAGTGTTCCTTTTCTATCTTCATGGGGGTATCTAGCTATTTCATCAGTTCTCTGCACAAAGCCTCTGTGCAGTTCACTAGCATGCCTTCTGTCTTCTTGATAGCCTGTATGACTGAACTTGATCGTCACTACCCTGTGAGGCAAACTAGGTGACAGAGTCACAAATTACAGCCAACTGCTGATTAGATCCCTATCTTCTAGCAACAAATGTGTACATCAGGTGCCAGAGGGGTAAAACCTAAATGAACAAACAAGGGCTCTACTAGGGGAACACTGAAAGTAGGAAACAAGAGTAACAGCAGCTGTATCCTTTCCTGGAGTAGCACACTTCTTAGGCTTTCACTCACCTCTGAGAGAAAATAGAACCATGAGTGATCAAAGACAGGAGGTGGAATTCGAGAACTGGTGTCAGCGATCTTTTTGATTTGGTATGGCAACCGCAGGACCATCTCTGTGAGCAGCTGAGTATAGGCCTCAAACACATCAGCAGCATGACCCTGAAGAAGAACATCTGTGTGAGAAACTGGGACCTCAATGAGGAAACAGGCTCACCAGGAATCCTATGTATTGGAGTTGGTAAAGAGCACCCACCATTCAAAGCCATTGCTGACTTAAACTCAGAAGACCCAAGACTTAGTTCATGTAATGAACTAAAAATTCTGACACTTTAATACTGTGTTGTTTTTCTGCATATACAAAAATCAGATCTATGGGCTGGGAAGGTGGCTCAGTGGTAGAGCGCTTGCCTTGCATACCTGAGGCCCTGGGTTCGATTCCTCAGCACCACATAAGCAAAAAGAAAAAACTCGGAAGTGGCGCTGTGGCTCAAGTGGTAGAGCGCTAGCCTTGAGCTGAAGAGCTGAAGGACAGCACCCAGCCCAGAGTTCAGGCACCAGGACCGGACCAAAAAAAAATCAGATCTATATTGATTCAAAAAATAAAACCTGAAATAGTAGTAAGTAAAGATTCCTGACTTTCTGTGACAATGTATTCTATTCCCTAAATTCAAAACTTTCCTGCGCAGGCAGCATCATATGCTCATTTTTAGAGACAGATATTGAGGTTAAACAGAACTTCTCCATGCTTCATGGCTGGTATGTAAGAACACTGGGTAGACCTGGTTTGTGGGCTCATCCAAACCAGCTTAACCAAGGGTTTTCCTTTTATGGCAGCAGGCAGATATGTGACATACACATGAGGACAAGACCCATGCAGCTGAAGTTGCCTTATACAATCTCATCTTTTCTAAGGAGTTTCATGTAGAATGAGATGACTAATTTGCTCACTTCCTGCGTTTACAAAAAGACAGGAATCATAATCTTAGCAGAGTGAGCATTTATTAAAACATGCCAAGATTAAACTCCACCAAGGAACCCAATTTCCTTTTCTGAGGTTCCTCACTCTGAGCTCCTCCAGCTTTATTCTTTGAGGGCTCAGAGTGCAGTGCTTGAGAGGAGTACCAGGACCTCTCTTTTGACTGGGGAAAGACTTTACCTTCACATACTGCCGGAGAAAGAATGGGCTCATATCAGGAGGGGATGAAGTTGTATGGGGTTTCAGCAACTGGCTAGTGGCCACGGGTTCCTCATCATTCTGTTGGTTCTTCCAATACTCCAGCAGTGACTTGAGCACATGCAGGCAATAGTCCACAGCCCCTGAGCTCAGCAGGGCTGCAGCTGTGGCGCTAGAGATGAGGGAAGATGACTAGGAGAAAGAAAATACACACAGAGAAGGCAAGAATGTCCTATGAAATCTGGTTGGGTGGAAAAGGGTAGGAAATGTTCCCACAATGGTCTGAAAACAAACTGTTATATAAGTAAGTTATCAGTCTTTTGCATTGAAAATGCTCAACCTCATCTCTAACCCACATGCCAGGGAGGTAAGGACTACCTTCTCCTCCCAGAAGGATGGGTTTTTTTTCTTTTTCCTTGGGCAATGAGGAAAGAACCTTTCCTCAAGAAGATACTTCTAAGCAGCCTCACTCTCCCAGTAGGACTCCTCCCATAGAACCAGCTTCCAAAGGAGATGGGGTGAGTGATCACATGCATAAAAAGTAGGAGAAAAGCTACTGTAAATAAGACCATTAGAGAGCCTCGCAAATCCCAGCAAACCCCACAGCGCATAAGCTCATTAAGATTGGATGCAGTTCAGCCTCCATTCCACCTTCTCCGCTTTGTGCTAATCTCCTTTCACCACACACTTTGCTTTCTCTCGGCTTTATTTCCATACCTTATAGCAACAGACACTAGGGGAATCCTCTTAGCCACTCTGTGCCTTGCAGAACAGGACCTTGCTTTTCAATAATGGAACTTCCAAACCCTTTAACCTCTCCATTGGAGGGATTGTTGGTAAAGACTTGGGCTTGGAAGGGATTCTAACAAAGGGGGAAGTTCTGCTCTTGAAGAGACGGCAGCTTAGACTATTACTCCCTTACTCCCCTTGGGCAACAGAGGTCTTATGCTCACACAGGACTGTCACCTCTGCCCTCCTCTCTGCACCTACCAGCCAATCTTCTTACCTATCCCCAAAGCCATAAGCTCAAAGCAAAAATACCTCACATATGGAAGACTTGGATCCAGACTTCGTGCGGGACATGAAGACACTAAGAAGCCTCATCACTACCAAATGGACTTCATTCAGGGCACTGCGCTCATTCTTCTTGGACACATCCTGCAGGCAGAAACAGAGCTCAGACTTCTACACTTCCTTTAAGCTTGAGGCACCCTCTGAACACGACTTCCTCAAACCTATCTGTACTAAGTATTTCTCAGGGGAAACCAAAAACAAAAAATGCCAGTGCACATGAACTATACCTGAGCCTGCAATACTCAGAAGGCCACCATAAAAAGCAAACGGCCAATTCAATGTTTCTACTCCACCACAAAGGTCCATGAGGGCAGAGACTGTCTCATCTGTCATTTGTACTCAGGTCCCAAAGTATGCCTAGGCCAAAGTAGCCACTGAACTCACTGTGTTGAACCAGCAAAACCCGAAGCCTTCAGTAAATGGTACCCCAGAACTAGGTGATGCTTCTCTAAGAAAGGAGTTGGATCCTGAGGAGCTGGGCCAATCCTACCTTGTCATACCTCACAACCCTCCAACTTACCTTTTTATCCATACCCAGTTCAGCAATCAGCTGGGAGAGAAGGTTGTCCAAAGCTCCCTTGTCTTTCTCATCTTCTCCATCCAAATCTGTAGTAAGCATTAGAATGACCTGAAGACAGAAAACATGGAAGCCAATTTGCTAAAGAACTCTGGAAGGAGGTGTACATGAAGACATCTCAATTTTCTGGACTGCTCTGCCAATCACACTGGTAATATGTTCTAAGTTCCAGGTTTTCCCAAGCTAAAGTGTTCAGTCAGAAGAACCAATTTATAATATATGCCATTCCCAGCAGCAATGAGAGGGTTTTGCAAGAATTTTGCAAAATTAACTGACTAACCTACATTATATCCAGCCAAAGTAGCTTGAGATAGAGTAGTGTGCTCAGGTTAGAATCAAAGAACAATTTAACCTTTAAGGAAGAGAACTAGTCTAGGAATATCAACTTGAACATACTAATATCAACTTGAACAACTTCTAATATTTAAGAAGTAGAGAGACAGTATACAATGAAGTCTCAGGAGTAAGCTTTTGCTTCTGCCTCTGTCAATACCAAGCTGGATTGCCTTGAGCATTTATAAATAATTCTCTGACCCTCAGCCTTCATCAGTAACCTGAAAGGCTGTAGCTTACAGCCTTTGGTTACTTAACACTAAGCCTTCTGAGTCATTGGAAAAAGATAACACACTGCTTAAGGATGGCCCAAGTGTAATGTAGTAGACACAGGAGATCAAGGATACCTGCATGTATGGGATGGCCCGGACACCTCCAACATTTCGTAACTGGGGCAAGGTCTGCAGTAACCTCTCCAACAGCATCAGGCGCACCATGTGCAGCCTAAATGGCCAAGGAAAATATACAACATGAATCATTATATAAACAAGAGCCAGCTATTATTCTTTCTTCCTGTACCAAAATAAGACCTAAATAATCCTAACATTAGAAAGATATTAAAGCCAGGCACCAGTACTCATGCCTATAATTCTAGCTACTCAGGAGGCTGAGATCTGAGGAGCGTGGTTCAAAGCCAGCCCAGGCAGAAAAGTCTGTGAGATTCTTATCTCCAATTAGCCACCAGAAAACTGGAAGTAGCACTCTGGCCCAAGTGGTAGAGTGCTCGCTCGCCTTGATCAGAAGAGCTGAGGGACAGCGCCCAGGTCCAGAGTTCAAGCCCCACCACCAACCAAAATTAATTAATTAATTAATTAAAGTTGGGTGTGGGTGTGGTGTGGGTGTAATCCTGGCACTCAAGAGGAGGCTGATGCAGGAAATGGAGAATTTGAGGCTATCCAAGGCTATACAGCAAGACCCCGTCCCTCCCAAAAGTCAAAAAGATGTTGGGCACTGGTAGGCCATGCCTGTAATCCCAGCTACTTAGGAAGCTGAGCTCTGAGGACTAAAATTTGAAGCCAGCCTGGGCAGAAAATTCTGTGACTCTTTTTTTCCAATTAATCACCAAAAAGCAAGAAGTGAAGTGTGGTTCATGTAGCAGAGCACTAACCTTGGGCAAAAAAAACTTGGGACAGTTCAAGCACCAGGATAGGCACATGCATGTGCAAGCATGCATGTGTGTGCACACACATACATCAAAAAGATTTTAAAAAGCTAAACAAAAAGCAGAAAGTTCACTCTATTAAAAGAGCTGAACAAAACTGTTCTTATGTGCAGCTGTTAGTTAAAGGTATTTCCCAAGTAAGGTATCCAGTCACATTTATTCCCAGCCTCTAACTACAGGCTATCCACACGTGGATAGTCCTGCCTCCAGGTGTTTCCTAGATTTCTCCAATGTACAAATTCTCTATTGTCCAGCTGCTCAGAACCAGACCCTTCCTTTTTCATGTGTCTCAGTCCTCAGGAAGGTCATCACTGCTTTACTGCCATCTTCACTCCATGCCAATACTATCTCCTCTTCCTAGACAAGCTGGCTGGCTGTCATGTAACTCATAATCTCATACAGAATAACAACAATGTTGCTGAATGAATTAATGGATTCACTTTTATAATTAGTCAACTGTTTCTGCTTCACTTTATCTTAGGGATAAGATAAAGTGAAAGAAGACACAGGTATATATACATTTAAAATGTGCCATTTTCATGCAATACCTATCCTAGCAAGTAGCTAAAATATTTTCAAATAAATAAATGTTTAAATGAAAGTAGTTGTTTTTCTGTTATGTTTTATAGTATTGGGGTCTATATTTTCTTACTTCCTTTACCACTTGAGTCACATCCTCAGAGACCCTTTTTGCTTTAATAGTTTTCCAGTAGGGCCTCAAGTTTTTCCAACATGCTGAACCTCAATTCTTTTACCTACACCTCCAACATAGCTGGGATTACAAGCCCAGCCTACTAATGAGGGTCTAGTAACTTTCACAGGCTGGCCTCAAAAAGCACAGGTTCTTAATGGAATAATAAATAGTCATCATTCCAAAACGGACTCAAAGGAATGAGCTAAGTCTTCTTCAGAAAATAATACACAACGGCCCACACTGATATCCACAAATAACTAGGCAAACTGCAACCTGTATAGAGATGGCAAGTAAAAGAAAATTGCTCAGGGATGGACAAGGTAACAGCGAGGAAATTCAAGATAACAGCAACGGTCCAATAGCTTTATGAACCAAACAAAACAGGCTCCAAGATGAAATAATGCCCTCATGTTTGGAGAATATACACAAGATAAACATGTACAGAGAAAGAAGTCCCAAAAACCAGCAGAGTAGACAACTAAGATCACACTAGATTACTGGCTTTCCAAATTCTTAAATGCTACTCTTGAAACAAACAAACAAAAAAATACAATAAGGAAGTAATTTCCTTTTATTTCCTGTACTCCAAAATCACAATTTTCCTTACTGTCTTATAGTAGAATTTAGTTCTATTATTTAAAAAATTCAGCTGGGCACTGTGATTCAGACCTATAACCCCATTAAGGATGCTGATATCTGAGAATTTTGATGTCATCCCAGGAAGACAATTTCCAAGACTTTTATTGCCAATAGCAAAAAGCCAGAATTAGAGGCATGGCTAAGGTGGTTGAGCACCAAGAATCTACACATTCAAATCTACAAGTATTATTCCTAAGTTTTTCTCACTCTTCTACTTTTCTAGTCATCTTCTGCTGGTATACTACCATAAGTATACTACCAGTATACTACCATAAGTTTTTGAAGTAGATGGATTAGGATAACTTTTAATTTCAAAATGTTCCACTTTGGGTATTTCTAGACCTCAATCTACATTTTGCTGTGTTTTGTTTCTCCTTTACTTTCTAACAAACAATGGAACAAAAGACTTTAGGAAGAAAAACTCCTATTTTCATGACAGTCACTTCACAGTTCCTTAGGGATTTATGTGTCTTCAGAGAAAAACCACTCTTGTTTTCTCTGTAATTATCTCAATAACTACTCAGATAAGTAAGACAGTTCTAGACCAGTTTGTGAGATATACACTGTCACAAACAGAAACACGCAGCTAGGTGCCTCTCTATTGTGGCATTGCCATTATTTTAAACAGGCCAGATAATAGAAGGAAATGAGTTAAAAGGCACAAATCAGGATTAGGATTGGCTGAGTTCAAAACCCAGTTCCACCAAAAAAAAAAAAAAAAAAAAAAAAACAAAAAACCAAGAAAAGAAGTGGGGGAGGGAAGGGAGGCACACATCAATTCCCAAAGTAGGCTGGACCTCTATATACTTTGAAGTCAGCTATGGTTGGAAGAAAAGAAAACTGGCAGCTTCAATTGCCTTTATGTCTGAAAAGAACTATTGCTAACGCTCCATTTCCTCTTTCTGGAAGGAGACAGGCAAGCCTGGTGACTGAGAATGGTCCATCCTGACCTGTTGCTGGTATGGACATCTCCTTCAGCTTCCCCTTCTCCTTCTCCCTCGGAGCCGTCTCCCTCCTGGTGCCCAGTGGCAGTACTAATAGCACCAGTGCTTGAGCTGACACTTCCTGGTCCAGCAGGATGCCCTTCCGCTGTGGCATCCCCATATGCACTGCTCCGGCCAGACACTAGAGGGCAATGGTTAAAGAGCAAAAATCAACTCCCAAAGCACTCTAAACCAGCAATGGTTGAAGAAGGTAAATTATAAAACATTGTTTTCTACTCTGTGAAGTTCAATGTAATTCCAGCCCCAGCACACTATGTTAAATCACAAGAACAAACTTAATCCCAGCCACTATCAACTTCTGTCTCGTGGGAACTCCAACTAACTCTCTCATAAAATTTTTTCACAACCGATTTTTATCTACAAACTTATTTCCAAGGTCAAACTGAAATAGCTGTCATGTTTCCTCATGTTAGAGACCCTAACTCATGACTTCAGGATGGCTGCTAGATCAATACAGATCATTAACAGGACAGCCCAAGAACACATTTTCTCCCACTAGATAAAGAGTAAGGATAGTGACTTCAATTATACTATATAACTCAGGACCATACATATCAATGCTTTTCTTCCACTAACGTAATTGCAAGACCCACTGAGCTTTTAAGCTCTATCACTAAACACTTGAAACTCTAAGGTTGAGATCAGATGAACTTCAGATTTACAGTGAGTCCTTAAGCCCCTCACTGCTAAAAGCAACTCAAGGCCCAGATATTCATTTATCCATCCTATCTTTTCCCAACCCTCTGCCCAAGAAGACCACAATGCCCCAGGCACTTTACCACTGTGCTCGCCAGCCACTGAGTCCACTGCACTGCCCCCGCTCTCCGAGCCCACACTGCCACCATGGTCGGCAGGAGAGGTCCGCAGGGTGGAGCCATCTGTCGCTGCTGTGCTGCCCTCGTCATCAGAAGCTGGAGCTAAGAGAGTAACAAGAGCTGTTACAGGTAAAAACCCCCCCTTGGGGGGAAAGCATCAAACCACAAAGTGCAGAAGATACAGTGTAGTTAATATATCCTGTGGTCAGAGGAAAAAAAAAGAAAGATTTGCTTTGCCAATTAATCACTAACCGGAACAAACACTACACAAGGTGCGTTGCAAACAGTACTTAGACAGAAGTGAAAACCCAGTTTGCTGGGCATTTCCTTCGCTGTTACATTGCAGTGCAGAGATTCAGCAATAATAGATGACATGGATGTTGAGTGTTCTAGCTAAATGCTTCATGGTTACCATTGTCTAGGTGTTACTGACACCTACTGAGAGATCTGAAACTAGCCATTGCCATTCAAAGCATAGAACTCAGAATTTTAATGAGATTTACTTTGCAATCAGTCAATTTGTGCTAATGTGAAGAAATCACTTATCATGAGCTCTTGAATCAGCTGTTTGTTTTATCAAATAGTCCAGAAGGGAGCTCACTGGGAAATTTCACACCTCCTAATCATCCTCATCAGATGCTAATAATGAAGCAAGGAAATTCCCCAGAGACAGCCACAGCATCCAGGATCAGGGCTGAGCTGAGACAGGAGGAAAATGCTGGATGAGAGACACAGGGGAGAAAAGCCATGACAGCCAAAAGAGCAAGATACAAACACAACCAGGACAGCACAACAGCTCAAAGCTTGAAATGACAGCAACTAAAGAGACCTCAAAAAGCAACAAGACACGGTAGCAGGTGGGGACAGTCAGTCTTGCCCTTTCCTTATCTATCCATGGTAAAACTCCCAAAAGAAAAGAAATAAAAGATGCATTCTAAACAAGCATACATATATACATATATATATATATATATATATATATATATATATATATATATATATCAATCCTTAAATTACTTGGGGGCTGATTTTCCACTGGATTTCTCAGATGTGCCATCCTCCTATGCTCCAATTCTCCATTTGGAAATACATTTTATTTCTTAACAGATTAAGAAATAGATTTTATGTAAAGACAAAATGAGATCTGAAGGTTTTCTATGGATTTTAGTTGTCCACACAACCCCAACCTCTCAAGCACGCAGGTCCCTGATGGTTAGTTAGCCACACTGCCCAAAAATTCTGATGCCTAACCAAGTTGCTTATAGCTTTACTTTTTACTTTTAAATGAAGACAATTTAAAAGATATGAAATCTAAGTCTTGTCTCTCTTTTAATATGTCTAAACCATGTTACAACTCTGACAAAGAATACTGAATGCTTCAACATAAGCCTATTGCTAATCAGCCTACAAGCTGTGGACCTCTGTGGACCTCTCTAGGGAAATTAGCTGAAGCCAGGCAGCATGCAAAGTGTGAGGAAGCAGAGCAGTGAGTGCCATTACCAAGCCCCAGAGCTTTCCTTCCACACCCATATGTTTACAGCCATGGCAGAAGCAGGAAGTCCAGATGGCCTGTCAAAGCAGCTGCCCATTGTACTCTCACAGCATTAGAAACAAGGCCTGAGGGTCTTGGGACCCTGAGCCATGCTCCTTGCTGTGGACAGTTACCTGATGCTGTGGTGTCAGAGAGGGTTCCTGCGTCCAGAGAGGAAGAGCTGGGTGCCTGGCCGGACAGTCCCAGGCTCTGCAGGCCCAGGGCACTGCTGCTGCTGCCTGGGAAACAAGTGGAGAGTGAACACAATATCCCCTCCAGACCCTCTCCACAGCGTTGCTTTGGCCACCTGATCACCAGCATGTGACCCCTTCCAGCAACGAAGTTAATCAACAGCCATTGCTGTTCACCCACCAAGTTTAGTTATAGAGACAGGAAATGCTTCCTTCAGCTCAGGAAGAACACTGGCACAAGGAATAAAAGAGATTCTGGAGGAATTCATCAAAAAGACCGAACTAATATAGAAACTGTGAGATTGGCTCCTTAGCCCGGAATTCCCAAAGCAATCCTTCTCACTCTCCACCTGTACCTCTGAACAGCTCTCACCCAGATCAACCTCTCCCCAAATCTGGGGACAAACTAAGTCAGCTGGGTATCAGTAACTGCCAAACCCTCTTTCCTGTGTAAGGCCAATGGCCACTGTGTTCCCAGCATTGCCTTCTACCTTGTTGGTCCTGCTGCAGGCTCAGGGCAATGGCTAGTTCAACCATGGTCTCATCATCTGCATCAGGTGGGATGTCCAGCATGGGTGGAAAGCCCTCTGCACCTGCCAGCAGGGCCTCCAGGGGAGAGGGGTTGCCATTGTTGACATTTTCAGCTGTCTCCAGGACCATTGACTCAGACTGCAGAGAGAAAGCTCTGTCAGTGTCCCATAGCAAATGGTAACTTTAGGAAGCTAAGAGCTGGAGGGGAGTTTAAAGTTCCTTCTCCCCTCTCCTTCTAACAGACTCACCACCATTTCAAAATCTCCATGGTCCACCTCACTCTGTTCCTGGCTTTCCTGGCGGATGTGACCACCATCGGTGATCCCTGAGGACTGCATTTTCTCATCTGCATCATCGTCATCGTCATCATCCTTGTCTCCTGAGTCAAAGAAACCCTAGTCACCTTTTTCCTCCCTTGACACATGCTATGATATATCACATAGCAAGCTAAGCACAAGAAAAGCCAGAACCATGGGCTGGGAAGTTGGCTCAGTGGCAGAGTGCTTGCCTCACATGCATGAGGCCCTGGGTTCGATTCCTCAGCACTACATAAGCAGAAAAAAGCTGGAAGTGGCGCTGTTGCTCAAGTGGTAGAATGCTAGCCTTGAGCTGAAGAGCTGAGGGACAGTGCCCAGGTCTAGAGTTCAGCCCCCATAAGTGACGAAAGAAAGAAAGAAAGAAAGAAAGAAAGAAAGAAAGAAAGAAAGAAAGAAAGAAAGAAAGAAAGAAAGAAAGAAAGAAAGAAAGAAAGGAAGGAAGGAAGGAAGGAAGGAAGGAAGGAAAGAAAGAAAGAAAGAAAGAAAGAAAGAAAGAAGCCAGAACCAGCACCTTGTGCTTCTGAGGTACAACTCCAGGGCCCTAAGCCTAGAGGCCTTGTTTTCCTGTTTCTCATGCTTAACAGAATCTAGGAAGATACAATTAGCAATGACAGCTCATCCTCCATAAGAATATACTTCTCAGATGATGAATGTAGGTATAATGACATTGACCAACAAAAAATTAAAATAAGGACTGGGAATGTGGTTCAGTGGTAGAGTGCTTGCCTAGGGTTCAATTCCTTGGTACCACATAAACAGAAAAAGCCAGAAGTGGTGCTGTGGCTCAAGTGGTAGAGTACTAGCATTGAGATAAAGAGGCTCAGGGACAGTGCCCAGGCCCTGAGTTCAAGCCCCAGGACTGACAAAAAAATAAAAAAAAATTTAAAAATTAAAATAAGCAAACAACTTTGGATTCTGAGGTATTCCCATAAAACAGGCTCTATAAACTCCCACCAATTCTTAGGAGACTCTGGACATGCCAGAAGAAAATACGATGGAGATATTTTGCTGTTAGCAGCTTAGAGTATTTCAATTTTCTCCAAAGCAGCTAGATCAGTGAGACTTCCACACTACATAATCGTAAGAATCAGAAGTGAAATGTGAAACTCTCAATAGATCCTACTAGGAAACATCATTCTCTGTAGGAAGATGGAAGGGCCTTCCTCTAAGGCAAAAGCCCATGAGGGTCCTGACTATTAGAAGAGGATGTAGACCTCGTCTTCCATCGAAGCACTGGAATTTTTTTTTAATTTTTTTTATTGTGATTAAGTGATTACATAAATTTCACAAATTCCATAGTATTGTGAGATAGTAATACTTAAAGTCATAAACACATCTAACCTTCATGAGGCAAACTGTCATTATCGTGGTCTATGAAGTTTGTGAAGTAATGAGCTTTGACAATAGAGCTATTTCTTCTACATTGGGTGATATGTACATGTCTTTCCTTTTGCTTGGCATTAGCTGTTCCCCTCTATCCCTCTCATTCTCATCTTCCCATGGCTGCCCTTGAGTTGCTTAGTTCATTTTCATCAATGTCCAGTGCAACTGATGGGTCCCTTTGTTGTACGTTTTCCCCTATTTCCCTCTGATTCTGTGTCCTCCTCCTAGTTGAAGCACTGGATTTAAAGCATTATAAATATGTCCTTTTTAGGAACAGGAAATATTTGTACTGTAGGCTCCTACCAGTGAAGAGAGCCACAAACTATTTTTTTCACTCATGGAAAACTTAAATAAATGTTACTCAAGGAAGAGTATCTCAAAATTACATATTCATGGAATGGGAATGTGGCTCAGTAGTAGAATGCTTGCCTAGCATGTATGAAGCCTGGGGTTCAATTCCTCAGTACCACATAAATACAAAAGCTGGAAGTGGTACAGTGGCTCAAGTAGTAGAGTGCTAGCCTTGAGCAAAAGCAGCTCAGTGACAGTGCCTAAGCCCTGAGTTCAAGCCCTATGACTGAGCCCCTCCCCCCAAAAAGTTATATGGCCATATATTTAACTTTAGATATTCACTATCACATCAGCCACATGTGCATACTGAGCACTTTAAATAGGGCTATCAATAGACATGCCACCATCATGAAATACACACTGGTTTTCAAAAATAGTACTAGGAAATGCAAAGTCTTTTACTAATAGTTTTTATATTGATTACATGACATATGTATGCATATATATGAAATATTTAACATATTACTAAATTAATTAAATTATTAAACATATTTAGTATTAAACGTATGTTTAATACTAAATAAATTGTACTTATTTCTTTTTCTCTGTATAATGTGGCCCTTGACCATCTCCAGGTATATCATGAGTGCAATCTGTGAAATTTGCTAGCAAACACTGTATTTAAAGTTCATTCAGGACTCTGCCCCATTAACAACAAAACATCCTTAATCAAGATTTTTGTGCCAGGAAATGTACTTTTCTCCTAAAACAACAGTTGCATTTTGTGTTTGGTCACTGGGATTTTTCTAACTGTTCTTAGGATATTTTTGCTCTAGTTCTTAGGAAGCTTCAGCTAAGTGGATCCATCCTGCATGGGTGTGATGCAGATTATCCACCACCTGGTGAAATAGATGCTCTATAGCCAAAGCTTTGTATCTATAATACTATTAATGTACCTTTATTTCCCATGGCTTTGGCTTTGTTATTCTGCTTACTATATCAATTTTTTAACATCTTAAATTACTTATGGAATTGTGGATAGATGATAGGTTGATAGGTAGGTGATAGATAGATAGATAGATAGATAGATAGATAGATAGATAGATAGATAGATAGATAGATAGAGGTTCTAGGGCATTGGTCAATATAAACAACATGTCCTGACACAGTGCCTCTTATTCCCCTCTCCTGAACCAGGCTCCCTACCCTCATCCCAGAGTCCAGACTAAACCCAGACCTCAAATTACCCATTGGAGTGTTACTTCGAGGGGAGGAGGGCAATGTTACATGTCTCCGTTTGTTTCTGGGCCTTAGGACTCGAATTAGAGCTTGTTTGCAAGAGAAGCTCACAGCAGGATCCTAAAGTTTAAAAGGAAAACAGTCATGATGAAACATCACAAATTTTTTTTGGGGGGGGTAGGCGGGGGGGGGTGGGTTTAGGGTTTGAACTTGGCCTGGGCACTGTCCCTGAGCTCTTCAGCTCAAGGCTAGCACTCTACCACTTGAGCCACAGAGCAACTCCCAGTTTTCTGGTGATTAATTGGAGATAAGAGTTTCACGGACTTTCCTGCCTGTGCTGGCTTTGAACCTCGCTTCTCAGATCTCAGCCTCCTGAGTAGTTCGGATTACAGGCATGAGCCACCAGCACCCAGCACAAACGTTATTTAGGAAGCCAGCTCTTAACACTTTTCTTCCTTTGCCAGTGCCTAATAAGTTGACTTTATTTCCTATGGCATTTATCAATATTCAAAACAACTTCATCAACCTCCCATTTTATTTAATTAGCTTAGCTAGCTTACTAAAAATTTTATAGACACCCCTTAGCCATGTGGGGTTGTGTAATACGTACAGGACACAACAGCATCTGCATGTAGATCTTGGATGCTGTATTGATACAGTCCAGCTCACAAGTACAGTAGCCATGGATAATATCTACCAATGCATTAACAGTAGCTTCAATATGAGTGAGACCTAAATAAAGGCAAGAAAAATAGCTGAAAATCTGTAGGAGAAGCCTCTAGATACTTAAAGGTACAAACTCTTAACCCATATAAAGGTCAGTCAAACAAAAATCAGTAACATACAGCACAACAAGCCAACAAAGCACACACAGTAGGAATTGTTATAGCAGTACTGCTTGTGATTTATTTTATTTTCAGTCTCAAACTGTACTCAAAACCTGTGGCAGATAGCCTCCTGAATGACAGAAGTTAAGCAGCCATGCTCTATCTATGGATATCAAGATAAGGTAAGGAACTGTGAAGAATAGGCCAAGACTAAATGCCCTACTTTCCCCAAACCCTTACCATGTAACAAAACATGATCTTGATATGCCTTTTGGGTTTACTGCTTCAGATACCCTGAGTTATTTTAATTTACCCTTTGCTATTCAGATCTAAACTTAAAGCAGTGTGAGAAGTCAAAACACTAAGGGCAGTAGTGCACTGGAAACAAATTATTCTTCAGGAAAATTCTTAATGTTTGTCTCTGAACTGGCTTTGACCTTTATTCTATTTTTTTGAATCAAAATTAAAAAAGAAAAAAAATACTAAGCGAGCACGCATGCACACACACACTCACTCACTCATCAAAGTGCTTCTTTATGTGATAGAAGCAACCCCACATGAAGAAACCCCATTCCCTGCTATACTGTTAATTCCCACAGGGAATAATGCATTGATCTCACAGACTCCTAAGCTGCAATGATTAATTCTGGAGGAACTGGAGAGAACTTCTGTCACTTGCACTAAGCATCTAGCTTCACATGATACCTGGCAGGCAGGCAGGGGCCAGGAAGGCATTCTTGGGTTTGGATGCATGGAGTTTCCAGAAGTGGTTCACAAGCTGCGTGATGAAACTACAACATTCTCCTTCTGCCTGCTTCTGTGGTTCCTTCCCCTCATCCACTCCTTCTACACAGGGGGAAAAAAAAATCATTAACGATGGTAAATCTAAGACAGAATTTAATTTGTTTTAAGGTTAACTCAGGTCAAGGAAGCTTGCCTGCGGAGGGAGTTTCAAGTGGGGCCCCAATCAATATGCCAACTATCCCTAGATTCCAGCAGGCACATCTAGGAAAAAAACAGTCTGGGAAAGGAATATCACAGAAAACATTGAGTGTTAGAATTCAATAGGAAGGGGAGCAAAGAGGATCTTCACAGTAGATTCAAAGAAGCCCGTTCCAACCTTTCAACTGTAAAAAGTCAGGGAACAGCTGAGATCTCTCAAGAATGAGTTCAGGATTGTAGTGTTAGAAGGACGAATAGGACAATGATAGATAACTGTAAAAGCATCAGAAAACTCTATTTGACAATGGCGAAACAGGTTTGGTACTCAGCCAATGTAAGGAGGAGAGGAAACAGGATCAAGCACTGAAAGACGCCACTGTACACATTAATTAAGTGATGGCAATGAACAGCCTAAAAATACAAAATAACTGCTTATAAGCACCAGGGCCAATCAAGTTTTACATTTATCCTCAAGACCATAAGACATAGCAAGTTCAGAGACAGATTATATCTGACGTACAACACTAAATAAACCTAGGGATGATTAAAAGGATAAGCACTGGAAAAGGAAATTAATTAAAATGGTACAATCCTGATGGCAAAGGCCCTATAAGGTATAAAGAACAGGGAGCAAAATCCCTTCTCAGAACACGAAGTCAGTCAGCAGCCAGCAATAACAGGAAGAGGATGAGATAGGACAAAGAAGGTGGACTGAGCCAATTTCAGGACCACGGCCACAAAGGCCTAGTTCACCTGTTTCCATCTGGGGCAGCTTTGACTCCGTAAAGTGGACAAGGTTGTTAGGACGCATGATGGCAATGGATCGAGCTGTGATGACCAGCCTCTGGAAGACTTCAGGGTCCAAGTCCTTGCCTTCTTTGCTGGATGTGTTGAGACACTGCACAGCTTTGCTCAGCAAGGCCTGATCCTATAAAACAGTATCATCACAGAGGATCAACCACAAGCATGGGCTCAACACTAAAGCAAAGAACAGGGGAAAGCTGGTAGATCATGAGGATTGCTGTCTCCTTTCAAGAGATCACATTATTTACCACCAACTTTCTAACAAATAAATCTCCAAAGCAATCAAACATATTAAACTTCTGAGTTCAGAAAGTGTTAAGTCTTTAAAAAGTCAAAAGTTCACCTCAGTGTGAATCTGCATGATTTCCAGGGCTATAGCAGCCCACACCTCTTATTCCAGCAAATATTCCTTAGCGAGTTTCTACTACTCAAGGATGATGCTCCCAAATGGCCTTTCCTTAGCAATCTGAGAAGGCTAACCTCATGTTTCTCAATTTTACAGGAGAGAGGGTCAAAAGCCAAAGCAGGTGGATCATAGCTTCTCTCAGAGTCCTTCTTACTCCTGGGTCTAAACCATTATCTATTCCATCTACATAAACCTGCCCAAGTTATCTCCTTTGGCATCTGCAGACTTTCAGAGAGATCTTCTTTCCCAGTTTTCCTCTTCAGAGTCTCCCCAAGAGCTACCACTAATTAATCACCTCACCACAAGTATGCTTACACAGGGGCCCAAAGCTGAGGGGTGAGAACAGTGGCAGCCTTTACCTCCTAAGTGACTCCCCACTTCTGTACTCTTTTCCAAGGAGCTACTGCCTACACTCAGCATTCCATTCTCTTTCTTAAGTCTTGCTAATTCTGTTAGAGAAAAAGATGCAAGAGTGGTCTGCTAAGCCCTTTTCTTAGTTTTGATTATGTTTGTACATTTCTCAGAGAAACTTTAAATTAGGTTTAATCTCAACACTGTAGGTCCTTTCTCCAGCTTTCTTTGCTAGACCCTTGGCTTTACAAACAGAAAGCTAACTAACTCAATTCCCTGTCCTATCTACAACTCCTATTTCTATAGAGAGAACAGTTACCTTGTGGCTGTGATAGGCTGAGCGACTAGTGTGCAGGCTGGCTAAAAGACTCTTGGACTGCTGCTGTACACTAGCAGGTGCTGGCAGGGACAGCAGCAAAGTGGCCAGCTCCTGTGCTGCATTCTTGTTCCTCTCCTGATGCAAAAGATAGCAAGGTTACCACTGATCCCAACAACTCAATAAAGAATGACCTGTCTAGTCTGCCCTTCCCCCTTCTTTCCTTCCTTCCTCGGCACCAGGGCTAGGTTATACACCATAGACTGCCAAGAAAAAAAAAGGGGGTTCAGAAGTTATAATCCCTAAAACACCGGCAAAGAAGTAGGATACACACTCCAACTCCCAGAATAGGATTTGGGCACCAGCACTCACTCATCCTGCTCTATGACAGGTCTCACTACAGCCCCCCAAAACCAGGACATGAGGCCTAAAGCCAAAGACTTCTCTGGTGCTTCTTTGCAAATCAAGATTAGACCATAAGTGCTCTTCAAATTCAAGGCCTCCAGCCTCTGACAACTTCACTGACTTCCTGCCTCTTCAGAAAAGCTCCCATGTGCTTTGAAGAACTTGCCTTCTCGATGATTGGACCAACGGCAAAGCAGCTTTCCAGGGCTTCTAAAGAACTCACAACCAGCCTGGGGAGACAGAAAACCTGGCTTGAGTACAACAACCGTTCTCTCTGCCTCTTGCTTTAGCCTAAGCAAACTACAGTTGTGAGGACCTTGAGGACAGCTAATGAATGCCAAATACAAAATCAAAGCACAATTAGACCTGCCACAGGCACCATGCATATTGCTGCCTATGTTACAGGCCAGAAGAACTCTGGCTTCTGCTTGGAAATCAACCTGAGGCCATGTTCATAATCCAAAACTCAAAGGGCTTTTCTTCCTTAAAGAGGATAATAAATGTGCTTCCTTCTGCTGCCTGTGGCAGGGATCACTAAGATGGGCTTAACAGTCTTGATGCAGTGGGAAACAAGCTCAGGTGCCCAGAGATCAGTGGGCAAAGGGAGACACAAGGAAAAGCGAGAGCCATCTTCTTATGTTGAAAAGGTTATGATTAACTTTCATGTACAACTTGAAAAAACTGTGTCAAAACATTTGCTGTAAGTTCCTAAGTATAGGAGAGCGAACAGACTATAGTTTTTGGTGCATGCCACTTGCTAGCATTCAAAGGGCAGTATATAAAGCATCTTTAGAAAATGGAGTAATTCTCCCTTAGGGAAGAAATAGGAAGCTCAACTATTAAAAAATACAAGTAACATGCTCCCAGAGCTTACTCCTTTGACATAGCAAAAAGACCAACATCCTGGCAGCTATAGCCCTTACAGAGAAAGGAAAGTATTAAGACAGCAGCTGGCGAGAAAAGGGATGAGGGGCAGAGGAAGGCAATAAAAAACTAAGGAAGAGGAACTGCAGCATAGAACAAAGGTGGACAGAGAAAGGTCTCTAATGGATTATGAAATGGCAAGGCTTTTGCTTGCCCCTCCACCCCTCATCACTTTCTCATTCACTCCAGAGAGGGCACAATGAGGACTAGGGTAAGGAGGAGAGAGCCAAGAGAGTCTGACACAGCCAACACCAAGGACGCACTCAGTATGCTCCATTTTATACATGGAGAGCTCTGCAGCCATGCAATGACCAGAACAGGAAGAAGCAGGACTCTGAACAGAAGCAAAGCCACACCATTGCATACACTGCTCTCTGACATACACGCATTCGTGCAGAGAAAAGAAAGAGGGCATACTAACCGATCCAGCTTGGTTAGGGACTCAGTTTCAGAACTTGGGGAAGAAGCAAAAACAAATTAAAAAAAAAAAAAAAAAAGAGGAAAAAAATGTGAAGCTCAGAGAAACCTGGAAACATATCCTAAGCAAACCATATATGAAGAGGGTGGGGGAAAAAGCAAGAGAAAGATGTGAAGAGGCTGCCGGTGGGATGCAGTGGCTCCAAGCACAGTTACTTTTATGACTTACAATGTAAGAAGCTCACAATCTTACATCATGAATTATTTCATCTACCATGACAAACTAGCAGCTACCCAGCACAAAAAAGCCAAGCTTAAGAATGCCACCACAGGGAGATTTAAGGAAACTACACTCTGCTACAAGATGCAGCAGAGGCTCTTGCTGATAATGTCATTACTACTTGAATAAGTGACTGCTATAGAGAAAGATGAGAAGATGATGCCATCAACATGGAAGGGAGGAAGCTTGCCTGTCAGGTCAGCAAGGTTGAATCCTAATCTAGAATACTACATTTTAAGCACATTCTACTCTGTGATCCTTACTTCGAAGGGTACTTTTTGACTTCTGCCCAGGCCAAGGTTCTGGCTTCACATAGCTCTGAACCCACTTTCCAGGCTTTGTCTACACACTAAAGAGACACTAAATGTTGGGTAAGCTGCAAAAAAACAGGACTATCATAGGCTAGACTTGGGGCAATTAGAGAACCAGACTCTTGGACAAAAGGAAGTTCTGGCAGCAAGTGGAAAATGGTGGAAACTGTGGAAAATAAAGCCAAACCCGCCAGCACTGGTACCTCTCCAAGACAGTGCCACTAGTTGTAGTAGGTGCGGCTGAGTCGCTGTCTACAGTGCCATTACTCTGGTTGAGGTTGGAAGGGCAGATGTTGCTGACAGAGGCAGAAGGGAATTCTTCAGGGGGCTCATCAGGCCAGCCAAATTGCTCCTTAGTCTTGCCATAAATTTTTACAGCATCTATCATGGTGACACCTGCTGGATCCACTGAGGCACCAACTGCAGTAAGCAAAGGAGGCCATTAGGAAGCACATTTCAGAAGTAAAGGGCTCACACCACCTCTCCAAAGCCTCAACCAGATCAGCTGAGGCAAGGAACAAATCACATCAATTTTATAGACACAGAGGAATTTTATCTGCCAAGGCACCAACAGCACTTTTGATGTTGAGCAGACAAAGAAATAGTTTGAGGGACCAAAAATCTATTTTGTCTCCTACTCAGAAGAGACCCTTAACATCACTGAAGGGCCTTCTGGTACTGAGGATATAGTATCCCCCACTGCTCTGCCCCAAAGGTCTCTAAGTACTTCCTCTGTGTAAAGTTCACATCCTGCTCATTCACACTATCAATAGGTGACCAATAAATGAAGACAAGCCCTAGAGATTCAAACTCTTGAGAATTATAAATTTTCAAAAGTACAGCAAGGACTTTCTGAACACATCTCAGAGATGTATGGCCTAAGGGCTCTATGCTTAAAGAAAGCCTGGTGACTTCACAAGTAGGTCTCTCTTCTTGCCTCCCCTCTGCCTGAACATGGAAGCAGAGCACCAGAGATGTTGATCCAACACCACAGAAGTGAATACCTTAACTGAGTTTTACCAAACCATAGCCCCTTTCTTAATTTTTTTTTTTTTTGGGGGGGGTCCGGTCATGGGACCTGTACTCTGGGCCTGGGTGCTGTCCCTCAGCTCTTCAGCTTAAGGCTAGCGCTCTACCACTTGAGCCACAGCACCACTTCTGGCTTTTTTCTTTTTGCTTATATGGTGCTGAGGAATCGAACCCAGGTCCTCATGCATGCAAGGCAAGCACTCTACCACTGAGCCACCTTCCCAGCCCAGCTCCTTTCTTAAGTAAGACTTCATCCCTAGGAATATTGGTTCTTTTACATCTCATATGAAGCTCAAAGTTTCCAGATGAAATAGACCACAAAGTTAAGTGTGGAGGTTGAGGAATATAGCACTCAGTGGTTCAGAACACTGGAAGGCCACAGACCAGTAGCCATCAAATCTACAGTCACAAAGAGAAAGACAAGAGGTAAGTGACTCACTAAAGAGGTTCAGCTTCTTATCAGCTTGCAGGGCTTCTTCTCTGGTAAAGGGGAAGTCAAACCAGCGTGACCGACTCAGATTAAGCTGCATGGTTCTGCCAAAAATCTCGATATATGATGGGGCCCGTTCAATTGCCTGGGTCCCAATCTGGATCCGCATGCCTGTCATCACCATAGTGCTGTTGTTGTTACTGATCTCAATGGTGAATCCACCAGGCTGTCAAGACAGAAAGATGAACATCAGAAAACCAAAAGAAGTTTCAGTTCAGTCTGAAATCCTTCCTGATACTATTTCAGCTATACACCTAGAAAGAACATTTTTCTTTTAGCTCCTGACTTTCTTGCTCCCAAGGAGTTCAAGAAAATATACAGGGAAGGATTCCTTTCTATGGCAGACATCCTTCTGCCCAGCATTAATCACCTCTTTCTGCCCTCTGCAGTACCCCATGGATAATGGCAGAAACGTAGCCTGATAGGATGCATTTATTCAAGGGCCATTTAATCAGAATAGTGCTTTCTATATTTCCTATATGCATTCTAAAAGGAATCGTGCCATTCAACCCTTCTGTTTACAAATCTTTCTACTCAGAGATTGAACCCAGACAGGTGCAGTCCTCACCTTGGTGTTAGCCACATACATGCCAGTAGAGTTCAGCCGGTGCTTTATCTGTTGTGCATTGTAGACTTGCAGGAGATCATTACCACCGAACTCCACATCTGTCAGCTGCTGGTTGTGTTCAAAGAAGTCAATGGGGAAGGTCACCTGGCTAGATGTGCGGGTTGCTATGAAGAAGAATATCAAACTGTCAGAGATCATGGTTGTCTGAAGTTTCTGGCACCTCTGCCTCTACTCTGAGGACTGCCCAGACCACCCACACTCACATATTACTCCTCCTAGTGGACTCTAGTGTTTGTTTTACACTCACATGTCATCAGCTCCTGAGTGGCCAGATGACTTAGCTAAACAAAATCTGGTATTGGTGTTGGGTTCACAGTTCATAAGAATGGGCTCTGTTTGCTTACAACAAACAATAGGAAGTACTAACTCACAGTTCATTGCTCTAGATGAGCTCCAAAATCACCTCAAAAACTATAAAAATTTAAGATATCATGATCCCCACAATAATCTTTGCTTAGCCAGTTCACTCCTACTAAACCCAAGATTTCTCTATCAGCCTATCTACCTAGAATTCTCTATTAGCCAGGATTAAGTCCACCATGGCTCAGAGAGCTATGATGATCTTCACTATTCTGTGGGAAATCAACAACTAAAGGGATCTATTCTTCAGTCAGATCCATGCTGCAAGCAAGCTTTCCTGAAATGCAGAAAGAAAATACCTCAAACAAGGATGAAGACATCAGACTGGGACACCAAAGAATTGCTGCCCTACAGCCAACAGTCAAAAAGCACTTGCCATGTGGACCCTTGCTTTCAGAAAACTGGCTAGCTCTCTTATCTCTGACTTTTCCTGAGTATGCAAAGCAGGTCAGCTAGTATCCTCACAGCCTATGCTATGCTGTCTAAGACACTACGGTGCTCATTCCTGGGGCCTGGAGAGGGCTTACTAATTGTAGCTGTTTTGCGCTTTCGAACAGGCTTCATGATGCTGATTACACTGCTGGGCTGCAAGGACGGCTGGAGCCAGTAAGAAGTGTTCTCCACATTGGCCATGTAAATGCGCAAGCTGCCATCCTCACACAGTAAGATCATGGTTGTCCGCTGTTGCTCATTGCAGGCTGTATGTCTAATAGCAACCATGTCTTGGATCTAGAATGAGCAGACAACAGAGGAGGTCAGTTCTCACACCCAGTGCTCAGAATCAGAGAAAAAGAAGCAGAAAAGCAACTGGCTTATCAGCTAGGTAGGGGTGAAGAGGGTAACAAAAGAAAAGGCATCTAGAAGAAAATATAATTTCTTATTTTTGTTTTGGGGGCTTTTTAATACATAATCTCTCTATGGTACTCAGGTTGGCCTGGAACTCACGACCCTTCTATCACCACCTCCTAGTGCTAGGATTACAGCTGTGCACCACCACACATGACTTGAAAAATCTTTAAAGACCTCTGCTGAAAGACATGAAATAGCTTCATAACTTTAAATGCAGACCAAGCTCATATGAAAGTGATGGGAGAATCTGGCACTGACCTTTGCTTTCGCAGGAAGAGTCTTAATCTCCTGGATTAGAAAAGTGTCTGGTTTCACCATAACAACCAGAGGCACACCTGTTGTTTGCTGCACACAACACACCAAGCCAGGATGGTTCATCACCTCAGACCACTGGCAGAGAGCAGGAGAAGTCTTACTGCCACCATTGGAACTGGAAACAACAAAATTGGCCAGTTAGGGTATTACCACTGGATAGCTCTTCTCTTGATCTATGGGCAACCCTCTAACTAGCTAAGTGACCTCAGAACAATATCCTTAATCAAGGTCACTTTTACCCTAAGTCATAGGCACATGTAGCACACTTTAACATGTGCCCGCAGGAGGGATCCAACTAGCACCTCTACTGCTAGGCTGACATGGTCTAAGGAACAGATGACCCTATGTGATTTGTGAATTATGCAGGGCCATGGAGTTGCTGATGATCTATAAAGATATCCAAGCATTTCAACCCGTGTGCAAACTGGTGTCCACATTTTTTCATTCCATACCAGGAAATTTCAGATGAAGTGCTCAGAGATCCTGATCCTTTCCTCCCTCTTCTCTAAATAAAACTAACTCATGTGTGATTATGGAAGTCTCTACTTTGCCCACTCAGGTCCAACCACCCTCCCCCTAGTACCGACACCATGTTCAGTTTCCTCAGAGGTACGTTCCCAAGAAGGAAAACTTCAAGGATATAGTAGGACAAGTGCTATGAGACACTTCTAAATTTTGGTAATTATTAAAATCACACTGCTGCCCTCACTATAGATTTTCCTTCTGTGTAACAGCAGCCTGCCCCCAACTACTTCTTACAAACTGGGGTCTCCATAGTGGAGGACAAACTACCCAGGCATCCCAAACTGACTACCCTGGCCTGTATTTAGCAATGAAGGAGGACTGACTGCCAGAGAAAAACATGCTTCACTTGACTTAGCACAGGAAAGCTCTGCTGAACAGGGGCACTTGGAAGGTAGACATTTAGTACTGATTCCCACCTTTTAATGTTGATAGGGAAGAGCTGCACCACCTCCATGCTTGTTCTGCTGATGGTGGCTGCAAAGGATTTTCCCTGACAATAACTGAAGAACAACATCTGTAACACGTGGGAATAGTACACTGATACACCACCACCTGCCAGCTGGCTGTTACTATCCTGTGAAAGCAAAGACACACATGCGTATTAGTTACTCTTACTGGTGAAAGGTGACAAGTTTTAAATCATGATTAGGTAGGTACTCCCACATGCTAAGCATGAGAGCCCTGTGGGCAAACTTTACAGATATCTTGGGAATACAGCAACGTTGAATCAGTTTGGTCATGAAGGACCAAAGATTCTGCTATTAAATAAAAAGTCAGAAGCATCCAAAAAAGAACAGCAACACAGGAATTGTTGTATATGTCCCAACCTTCAGATCTTCATGATTGATTTCCAGTACGTTTGTGACATAGAAGGGTCCTTGCTGGGCACTGCTGGCCTCCTCCATGAGCTGAGTATAGATGTACCCAGCTGAAGACATTATCACAATGATGTTCTTCCCCTCCTCATTGAAAAGGAAGGTAACATCTCTTATCTTCGAACTTGGCAGGAGGAAGTAGAAGGTTGGACTCAAAGCATCCACAGATAGGTCATAAATCTACCATGTGAAAGAAAGAATACGTAAGGATAATGTGTTTCAGTCCCATCCCCAAAATACCCTGATGAATTCTAATAGGAACATTCATTCTTCAACAAGCACCTACTGATTGTTATGCTTTGTGGTGCACAAAAGATAAACATCTCTTACTCTCCTGAAGAAAGAAGTAGGACAGGAGTATACACTAATAAATTCTGTAACAAGTACAGTAAGTGAAATATATTTGGCATAACAAGGGCAGACACAGAATCAATCAATGGCCTATAAGCAAAGAATACCTACTCAGCAATGTAACAAAAAGCAACCAATGTGCTTTATTTGTTTTGATTGGGTTGTTTTGCAGTACTGGGGGGTTGGAACTCAGGGCACCTTGCCTACTAGGCAGGATCCCTACTATTGAGCCACATTTCCAGACCTTTTTTTTGGTGTGTGTGGGGGGGGGGGGGAGAAGAGCTGCGGTCGGTCATGGGGTCTGAACTCTGGGCCTGGGCGCTGTCCCTCAGCTCTTCAGCTCAAGGCTAGCACTCTACCACTTGAGCCACAGTGCCACTTCCGCCTTTTTCTGCTATGTGGTACTGAGGAATCGAACCCAGGGCCTCATGCATGCAAGGCAAGTACTCTACAACTGAGCCACCATCCCAGCCCTCCAGATGTTTTTTATTCTGAGTACTTTTGTGTGTGTGAATGCTGGTCCTGGAACTTGAAGTCAGAGCCTAGCCACTTCTGTGCTCAATACTAGTGCTCTATAATTGGACCACAGTTCCATTTCCAACTTTTTGGTGGTTAACTGGAGATAAGAGTCTCACAGACATTGCACAGGCTGGCTTTGAACCATGGTCCTAAGAATTCAGCCACCTGAGTAGCTACAATTAGCATCAAGAGTCACCCGGCTATGCTGGGTATTTTTTAGATAAATTCTTACTTCCTGTTCAGGTACAAACCCCAAGAGTGGTCCACCTATTTAGGTCTATAATCATATCTGGGATGACAGATGGATGCTACTACACTCAGCTTCTTCTGCTGAGATGGAATCTTGCAGACTTTTCTGCCTTCTGATTTCAGCCTCCCACAAAGCTAGACAGAATGTAGGCATAGTACCATGCCTGCCTATGGACTAAGAAGTCTCTTGGACTTTTCTATCCAGGTTGCTCCTTGAACAACTATCCTCCCATTCTCAGCCTCCAAAATAGAATTACAGATGGGAACCACCAATGTTAGCTGTTTTATTTTTTAGTTTCTGAAAGAAGATAGCACAAAGTAAAGATAATTCTTTAAAAGCCAAACAAGATCATTACAGAGCTAAAATTGTACCTTCACGAAGTCTGCTGTAACAATTGCTAACTCAGTCTGTGAACCAGGTAGCCACACGGCTTTGATGATGAAGTTCCCCGTTGCCAACTGAGGGTGCAACACCAAGTGATCCGAAACTGAACCCGAGCTACTAAAGGTGAGCACGTGGCAGTCCTAGGTACAAGTAAAAGAACACAATGGTTAAAACATCATTTGGACAGTTCAGCTAATTCATGTTAGAGTTTATGCATTTCTTTGCCTTCTCTAATATTCTCTGCCTTCTAGTATTCACACTGTCCAAGGACATATTCAGGTTTCTAAAACACAGATTATTTACAACACAGAAGCCATCTGGAAGTTAAAAGAAAGATTTCTCTTGCTTTTAAGTTTTCATCAAAAAACTCAGTAAGAAACAATACTGAGACAATGACAGATAAGTAGAATGCAGAGCTTCAAGTAATCACTCCTAGACTATTTACCTTCAAGCCACACACTGCCAGGTAATCTTCCTTGCAGGGATTTCCAGTAAGGCTCAGCACAGTAAAGGGCACAGGGGCAGAAGCCAAGCGGGTCAGAGTCAACTTCCTTTTGCTGGAGTCTGCTTGCTTCAGAAGTGCAGAGAGCTGAAGAACTGTGATCTGCAAAGGAATCACCACCAGTTTATTCTTAACCCTAGTCCCCTTAACAGAGAGCAAGTTACAAAAACCCTTTTAAATAGGGATGTTATCTCATAGTGTCTTCTTGTGTGTTTCTTAGGAAACATCTAGATGAGTTACTACCCCTTATTTTATTTTATTTTATTTTGGGTCTGGTCGTGGGGCCTGAACTCTGGGCCTGGGCGCTGTCCCTCAGCTCTTCAGCTCAAGGCTAGCGCTCTACCACTTGAGCCACAGCGCCACTTCCAGCTTTTTTCTTTTTGCTTATGTGGTGCTGAGGAATTGAACTCAGGGCCTCATGCATGCAAGGCAAGCGCTCTACCACTAAGCCACGTTCCCAGCCCCGAGTTACTACCCTGTAGAACAAACACATACATCTTTTGTTTCCTCCTTCTACTAAGAGCAGAACAAATCACTGATAATCATTTCACACAAGTTAATCCCTATGTATCACTGTTGTTTTCCAACATACATGAGATGCTTTTTTAAATTATTAGAAAGCAAAAATTAAGATACCTACACTCTTCCAACTTCTCATTCTGTAAAACACAAATGTCCCCATATCCTCAGAGGCAGAGAAGCACTGATGATCACCTGAGGGTTTTTGCTCCTCAGCTTGTGCCTCTAGATGCACCAAACAGGGCGAGTATTTATCCAAATTGTGGATAAATACTGCTCACTGCCTTCTCCTAGTTTGTGAAGGAATGTTTCATGTGGGAATTTACTAATTACACCAGTTTCAAGTGGAAACATTCATGACATGTAGTCCCTAAACATTTGAGATCCAGTGGAAGTTCCCCACAGGAGGCAGATGTGAGCACGATCACCTCTCTGTTCTTTTTAACATTTAAGACAGACATAATGAAAATAAGAGAGAAATGACTAGAGGACCCACCTTGCCCTTCTCATGGCTGACAGCCAAGTGCTGGCGGCGCCCATGTGGAGAAGACAGAACACACATGGCAACCCGCCTGAGCACGTGGGCGCTGATTAGCTGCCGTATAGTCTGGCCCTGGTCTCCGCTGTAATTCATCCGTACATTCTCAAAGGCACCTTCCTGGGAGCCTAAGGTGGGAACCTAGCACACAGGGGAGCAGAGAAATTGTAAGTAATAAGGATCACTGAGTCATGTCACATTCATCCAACACTGCACAAGTTAGTCATTCAAAAGCAATCCCAGGGCTGGGAAGGTGACTCAGAGGTAAAGTGCTTGCCTTGCATGAGGCCCTGGGTTCAGTTCCTCAGCACCACATAAACAGAAAAAGCCGAAGTGGCACTGTGGCTCAAGTGGTAGAGTGCTAGCCTTGAGCTGAAGAGCTGAGGGACAGCGCCTAGGGCCAGAGTTCAGGCCCCATCACCGGCAAGAAAAAGCAATCCCAACTTCAAACTGTGTGTGGTAAATTTGAGTTGTTTGTTGTTGTTGTTTGTCAGTCATGGGGCTTGAACTCTGGGCCTGAGTACTATCCCTCAGCTCTTCAGCTCAAGGCAAGCACACTACCACTTGAGTCACAGCACCAATAATCAGTTTTTACTCTAATAAATTATCGTGAATTTTTCAACAAGTACTACAGCATGTTAAAACGTCTTTTCACTTGTAAAATCATGATAGATGGAATTTTTCTTTCAGTAAAATCATCATGATACTAGCTACTCAGGAGGCTGAGATCTGAGAATTGCAGTTTAAAGCTAACCTGGGCAGGAAACCCCCTCAGACTCTTATCACCAATAAACTACTCAAAAGCAGTGACACTGTGGGCTCTAGTGCTAGAGCACTTGCCTTCAGCAAAAGAAGCTCGGGGACAGTGCCTAGGCCCAGAGTTGAAGCCCCAGGTCTGGCAAAAAAAAAAAAAAAAAGATGGGGGAGAGGGGGGGTAGTAAGGGATGGGAAGGGGAAACAAAGGAGGAGGTAACAATGCTTGATAAGAAATGTACTCATTACCTTGCCCATGTAATTGTAATCCCTCTGTACGTTATTTTCACAATTAAAAAAAGTTTAAAAAAAAGATATATCCCCTTTCAAAAAAAAAAAGATCAGAGATGATCTTAGATGGAATTTTTCTCTCATTGATCTAACCTGGCAAAATTCAGTCAGAAACTCTATCCAATCCCTCTTCAGTCTTTTTTAATTTCATCTTCATTATCTATAAATCTTAAGACCACTTCTCTAGAACAGATTGGCTGTTAGTAAAACAGCAGAACAGATTGGCTGTTAGTAAAACAGCAGAATTTGGGACGTTTCTTAGCAAATGTTCTTTCTCCAGTAACAACAGCCACCTGTGAGGTGTGACGTCCTTGGGCGCAAGGCATGCCTTGAGCCCTCCTCCACTGCCCACTGCAGTTCCAAGGGTAGATGGGGAAGGGCACCCCGGAAATGCTATATACAGTTCCCAGCAACTGCTTTGAACATGGATAATGACTAATACCTTATATCCATGTCACATTTAACAACTAAAGGAACATGGTCTTTATCAAGGGCTTTAAGCAAAAGAGAAAAACTCTTTTGCAAACTAGGTGAATCCTAGAAAAGCAGATACAAAAAAGGGGTTTTCTATTTTTTGTAAAAAATAAATTCCTATGCCAGGTGCCAGTGGCTCACGCCTATGATCCTAGCTACTCATGAGGCTGAGATCTGAGGATCACAGTTCAAAGCCAGCCCTGGCGGCAAAGTCCATGAGACTCTTATCTCCAATTAACCACCAGAAAACCGGAAGTGGCGCTTGGCTCAAGAGGTCAAGTGCTTGCCTTGAGCTGAAGAACTGAGGGACAGTGCCCAGGCCCAGAGTTCAAGCCCCATGACTGACAAAAAATAAATAAATAAATTCCTGCCAGGTCCTGGTGGCTCACACCTGTAATCCGAGCTAGTCAGGAGGCTGAATCTGAGGATTGTAGTTTGAAGCCAGCCTGGGCAGGAAAAATCCGTGAGACTCATCTCTAACCATTGGAAAACCAGAAATGGCACTGTGGATCAAAGTGAAAGAGCGCTAGCCTTCAGCAAAAAAGCTCAGGGACAAAGTCCAAGCCTTGAGTTCAAGCCCAACTGACCAAAAAAAAGAAAATTCCTAAATATAATTGCCCCAAAATGGAGGTTTCCACACTTGAAAGATTCATATACTCATATAAACGAAAAAATAGATTGCCTGGACAGCTCAAAATGAACCTGGATTCTCTCTTTCAAAGACACACTTGATATGTTGATTGTTGTCTACATATGGTTGTGGGATATGATAGCTTGGGTTCTAAGTTCTAAATGTCTGGAACGCACTTCCAAGTACATTCCTCAGAGGATGTTGGGTACACTGGTATTCCGATCGGCATGCTGGTTCCTCTGCCCACCAAACTTCATGACCCTGCCACACTCACCATCAGCTGGTCTGTCATCTCAACCACCTTGTCCACTGTATGCAGTTCACCAAGGGCCTGCTGTGCCCGGCTGCTGCTCCCCACAGCCGAAGCCTGTTGAAAGTTGGTCTGAATGGCATCCATGAGGAAATTGAGCATGTCTAACACGAGAGGAGCGAAGGAGAAATTGGCCTAAGAAAAATTGAAATACACAGTGAAAAAAATAAAATAAACCAAAGAGAATAATAATGGGTCCTCCTTATAATCTAGCCAGGAACTCCTTCAGAATCCAGTTTCCTTACTTCCAGATAGATAGTTTCACCATCATCTCATTTTCTCCATAATCCTGGGTCTGACTGTAGTCTATGCTACTCTGCTACTAACTAGAGCAAACTTTCTAAACCAAAGGTCCTACAGTGACACCTTCATCATTCAAGGCACCTAGCAGATACAGTAACTTCTCTGCCATCCAATATAGGATAGGAATTTAAGAAAGTAACCACTCAAATCCTCTTCTGCATTCCAGGTAAATGAGCAATTCCAGACAAAATATGTACTATGGTATTACATAATTTTTACCCTCCCACCTGCCCTCATCAATACCCCTATATTCCTCAGTCAGAAATTCTTTGCTAGAAACTCAAAGCACATGCTAAGAGGTTTCATACTGAGGATCGTCAAACTTAGGAAAAGATAGTTTGTCAGGGGAGTTTTGTGCATTCTCACACAAACTTGTCAGGTTCTAAACTCTGTTTACTGGACTAGGGGCCACAAGTAAGCTTCACCTGGTTCTGTAGCTCCTCTCGGCAACCTTCTACTGTGCGGCACAGGCTACTCTTCTTGGGCTTCTCTTCATCAGTGACCTTTCCATCACTAATGGTGACCTTGGCCTTGTCGGCTGGTGAGGTGCTAGCATGGCGAACCAAACTCTCTGAAACCCTTGGTTCACTCTGAAATGCAGACTCCTTCATGGTGGAGCTCATGCCACTGCTTGGAGTTCTTTTTACCAGTGCCTAGGGATAGAAATGTTATTGGGTCCATGAATTCTTGCCACAGGCTGAGGTTAAATACTGCCTGACAGCCAGGTGTGGTAGCTCACATTTGTATCCCCAGCACTTTGGAGGCTCATGTAAGAGGATCACAAGGTATTTGTTGTTGTTGTTTCCAACTGGTGGGTTTGAACTCAGGGCCTGGGCATTGTCCATGATCTTTTCACTCAAAGCTAATGCTCTACCACTTTGAGCAATAGCACCACTTCCAGTTTTCTGGTGGCTAATTGGAGATAAGAATCTTACAGGATTTTCTGCCTGGGCTTGGAACTATAATCCTCACATCTCAACCACCTAACTAGCAGGATTACAAGCACCCAACTGGATCAGAAGTTTTAAGAACAGCCTAGGCTATATAGTGAGACCTCTCAAAAAACAATAAAAAAAGAGAAATACTGCCCTAAGAACTTAAGAGAGAAAAGAGAAGCTGGTTAAGTATGCACATGTTTATCCAAAAGACTAAATTCATGGTATTCACCTAATACCTAACTTAGGTGTCCATATATAACAGCAGGCCTTCCTTATCACACCTGAAATGTGGGCATTTCTTAGAAAAGACTGGCTTCAAGATCTTTAAGGAATATGCTGGCTCTAATTCTGTAAATAAGGTACATAGGCCAAAATTGTATAGTTCATCAGTAACAGCAGACTGTGTCCCTAGACACTAGTACTATGAAAGGTATGTGGGAATTTTCCACTTTGGCCTAAGTGTGTTCATATCACCAACAAGCTTCTTTTAGAGCTCAGTGAAGATTCCAACGCTCTCACCAAACAGCTTCCATCTTCCTTGGCTCCACAGTCACAGAAGAAGGATCCATACTTGGCATAAGAAATCTCATGGTCCTTGTGGCACACCTTAGCACACACTGTGCATACACCTACTCCATCCACCATTTTGCAGGTATGACAGTGGTACCTAAAAAGAGTAAGGACCAGCCAATAAGCTCAGAAGAGCCAACAAACAAGGCCCAACTAGCCTCTGTGTAAATGGAAGACTCTTACCAATGCTGGTTCATGAATTCTTTCTGTGTGATGGTAAAAGTGCAGAGTTTATTGCAAAGAGAATCTTCATCCTTGAAAGACAGTAAATCTTTTTAATTAGAAATATATCCTTCCAGTTATGTACCCACAAAAACACCTGCTTCAGTCCCCAAAGGAGACTCATCAATGATCAACAGAAACGTGTCCCAATTGGAAATAGGCTGAAAATATGTTGTAATTTCAGGTGCAAACCTTACGGCTTTGTGATGAAGGAAAAAAATCTTAATGCCTACTCTATAAGAGAGCTCCCACCATTCCTATAAAGACTTTATCTCTAACATTCTATCTTGTATGTAAAGCCTCAAGGAGCAGGAAAAGTGACTCTAGATAGAAAAAAGTCATATGATTATTGAAGAGTCCCTCTATCAAGAGATTAGATCACTATGGTTGCAATGTGGGGCCTAGAAAAACAACAAAGTGTGAGCCTCACAGGTGTGTGATCAGAAAGAAAGCAAAGGGCTACAAAGACTTACTAGTATGCTAATTAGCCATTACCTGAAAGGTTAATTTAGGGATTACTTACTGAGTCCTCAGCCTGTGAATCTTCCTCTTCCACTGCCAACTCCTCCACCCAGTCTGAGTCTACCTCAATGGCTCGCTCTTCCCCGTCCACTGACAGGTGACTTGGGCCTTGACCATTACTCTGGCTTAGGGCATTTGTGACATCAGCCAAGTAAGACATGATATGGCATGTGCACTCCAAGATTATCACGTGCTATAAGAGAAGACCCAACATAAACTTTAGTTCTCCAGGCTTTATTACATAAGACCTTTTCAATAAAACTCAAGATTAAAGGAACCATGTAAAGATAGACTGCAAAGCAATGTTATTTTAGTTAACTATTTCCCAAACTCTTACTACTGTCTACCTGGAGCTTGTCAGTAAATTGTACTGAATTAGTGTTATGTTCATTCACTCTTAAGTGCAAAAACAACTATTCACAAAGTCTTACAACAAAATAGAGTAGAATTGAAATTGGGAGAATGAAACTCAAAAGGAGACTAAAAGTCGTAAAGAAAAAGCCAGATAATAAATATGAAGAAGCTCTCACTACTATTTTCCCTATCATTAGCATTTTTACCCATTATCAAAAGTAATCAATTATCAGGTTTTACATTATCATGGAAAGGAACATCTTCAGAGATCAAGAGAAAATTTTTCCAGCAAACCACTGCACATTGTACATGTGTGCAAAATGAACCCCCCAAAATCCTGGCACCAGACTCTGATTTCTAAGTTTCTTCCTCTGCATTCTGACATTTTAGTGTGACAAGACAATGGATTAAAAAGCCAGAAGCATGGATTGGAAAGATCAACATCGTGAAAATGGCAATACTTCCCAAGGCTATCTACAAATTCAATGCGATACCTATCAAAATTCCAACCTCATTCTTCAAGGAAATAGAAGAGGCAATCCAAAAATTCATATGGAACAATAAAAGACCCTGAATAACAAAAACGATCCTCAACAGAAAGAACACTGCTGGAGGAATATCAATACCAAATTTCAAACTCTACTATAAAGCCACAGTAATCAAAACAGCTTGGTACTGGCACAAGAACAGACCTCAGGACCAATGGAATAGAATTGAAAACCCAGAAATGAACCTACAGACCTATAGCCATCTAATCTTCAATAAGGGAGCTAAAAAAATAGAATGGAAGAAAGACAGCCTCTTCAGTAAATGGTGCTGGCAAAATTGGTTAACTACTTGTAGAAAACTAAAGCTAGATCCTTATATATCACCCTGCACCAGAATCAACTCCAAATGGATGAAAGACCTTAGAGTCAAAGCAGACACTGTGAAAACATTACAGGATGGAATAGGAGAAACCCTAGGTCTTGTTGGCACAGGCCGAAACTTTCTTAACAGAGACCCAGAAACACAACAAATCAAAGAAAGGGTGGACAAATGGGATTGCATGAAATTGCAGAGCTTCTGCATGGCAAAGGACATAACCAGCAAGATCAATAGAAAGCCTACGGATTGGGAGAAGATCTTCACTAGCCATACAACGGGCAAGGATCTCATATCTAAAATATACCTTGAACTCAAAAAAATTAAATACCCCAACAACAAATCTTCAAAGAAACAACTGCCCAGCCGGGCGCTGGTGGCTCATGCCTGTAATCCAACTACTCAGGAGGCTGAGATCTGAGGATCGCGGTTCAAAGCCAGCTCGGGCAGGAGAGACTGTGAGACTCCTATCTCCAATAAACCACCAGAAAACCGGAAGTGGCGCTGTAGCTCAAGTGGTAGAGCGCTCGCCTTGAGCTGAAGAGCTGAGGGACAGCGCCCAGGCCCAGAGTTCAAGCCCCATGACCGACAAAAAAAAAAAAAAAAAAAGAAACAACTGCCCAATAAATAAGTGGGCTAAAGACTTAAAGAGAAACTTCTCTGAAGAGGAAAGAAGGATGGCCAATAGACACATGAAGAAATGCTCAACCTCCCTAGCCATAAAAGAAATGCAAATCAAAACAACATTGAGATACTACCCCACTCCAGTTAGAATGGCTAAAATCAAGAACTCTAATAACAACAGATGCTGGAGGGGATGTGGACAGAAGGGAACCTTACTGCATTGTTGGTGGGAGTGTAAACTTGTTCAACCACTTTGGAAAGCAGTATGGAGGAGGTTCCTCCACATAGAACTCCCCTATGACCCAGCTTTTGGGCATTTACCCAAATGATCACAAACAAGACCACACTAAAGCTACCAGCACAACTATGTTTATTCCAGCATTATTTACTATAACTAAGATATGGAACCAACCCAGATGCCCCTCAGTATGAATAGATCAAGAAAATGTATATATACACAATGGAATTCTATGCCTCCATCAGAAAGAATGACATTGCCCCATTTGTTAGGAAATGGAAAGGCTTTGAAAAAATTATATTAAGTGAAGTAAGCCAGGCCCAAAGAAACATAGGTCCCATGGTTTCCCTTATTTGCAATATCTAGTATATGTCTGAGTCAAACAGAAAAGGTCAGATAAGGTGATGTTAGGGAAATGAACCCTAAGATATATATTCAAATGTTTTTTTTCTTTCATGAGATTATTTCTAACACATTTATAAGATTATTTCTTTGTTGCTTTGTATGTCCCTCCCCCACAGTATAACCCTTGCTTTCACTGTATTTGATGTCAGTATAATTTGTGGAGGGGAAGGGGAAAAACCAATCGTTTAAATAGGGATATAGGTGGACCCATTGCAACAACGAGATGTACAAAGTTGCTTTGTATGTCCCTCCCCCACAGTATAACCCCTGCTGTCACTGTATTTGATGTCGGTATAATTTGTGGAGGGGAAGGGGAAAAATTAGGGATACAGGTGGACCCATTGCAACAACGAGATGTACAAATCGTTATGTCGAAAGTGAACTTTACAACTTTGGTGCAAGGGGAGGAGCGGGGGGGGGGGATGGGAAGGGATGGGAAGGGGAAACAAAGGAGGAGGCTACAATGCTTGATAAGAAATGTATTCATTATCTTGCCCATGTAACTGTAACCCCTCTGTACAGTATTTTCACAATTAAAAAAAAAAAAAAAAGCCAGGAGCGTGTTGCAAACCTCTAATCACAGCACTCAGGAGACTAAAGGTACCAAGATTAGAAGAATACATCTCAAAAAAAAAGGCTCATGTACCAACAAATCAGTAAGAACTTAGTTGGTCTAGCTGGCATTAAAATGAAACAAAACATGGTTAGCAGGAAATCAGAAAAGAGATGACTTGGAAACATTGTGGAGTATCAGAGGCTGGTTATCTGCCCCTACACACTATGCCAGGTTCATAAGAGGAGAGCAATGGAAAGTACCTAAACCTATCTGTCAGTCTCAAACCCTTTTTTTCTCAGCACAGAACTCTGAACCTGCAGGCACACTGAGCAATTCTATGATCTGGACTGGAGCTGCAATACTGATTCAGAGTACACAGATTAAAAGCACAAGCAGGGACTTTTCCCACAACACATCAGTATCGGAAGAGTAGCAGGAACTCGTGACACTGCATATGTTTTCACCACAAGATCATTTCTTGCCACCTGAAAGATGGCACAGAGTTAGCAATTGTACACTACTAGGTGAGATTATCACCTTTGTTCTCTACAGACTAACCAAGGAGAGAAGCCACAGTAAGGAGAAAGCTATGCCTGATCATAAAGACAGGAATACTCTTCCCCTGTTCCCTGATTACTGTCACTCTCACTTTTCTTACCTTTCCATGCATTACATTGGCATTCAGTTTCTCAACCACATTCTTCTGTGACAGGTATTTCTTGCTGTCCCAAAGAAAACAAAAAGGAAGGGAAACAAAAAATCATCTGAGGCACCAAAGAAAGAAAATATCTTCATGAACCTTGAAGCAATGGGGACTCTTGATGCAGAAGTGTTCTTAGAAAACTATTTCATATGCAGTAACACAACTTGGGCTATTCTGGTCTTAGAACTATCACTTAAATTCAGTATTCTGTCAAGGACTTCTCTTGGGAATAACAAACAGGAAACTCTACTAGGGAAATAATGAAAACGAAATCTCAACAGAATAATTGGCTGCTACCTTATCCCTTAATAAAAATGAGTAGGGATTTAAGTTCCCTTCATACTTACTCTCAGCTACAAAGAACCTACAATTACTCTTCTCTTTTCCAACACAGTGAAGTATCTACAAACAGGTTCCTACAATTTCAGCATCTTACCATCTGCCCAACCAGTCCACAGCAGCATTATGAAGCTGAAGGTGACCAGCACCTTGACCAGCACTGGCCAGGGTGGCCATCACAACCATGAGTTCAGGAAAGCCAGTCCCATCACCATTGGCCAGCATCTCTGTTGCCATAGGGGTCAGGGTGCCCAGAAGGACAGCACACACACCTTCTCCAACTTGGCTGTTAGAAAAGAAAGAGCAAATTGGTGAGTAATCAACAAGGATCTGACTCTCATGTATTTCAAATTTGTAACAGTGATTAAATTGATTTAAAAATATAAGACATAATCCCAACTTCAGATATGGGCTCCTAGAGCACCAAACATTCACTCCAGTTGTAAGTAATAGACTAGGTTACACCAGAAGACTTTCCATGGGAAAGTCTGGCCTTTTTTTTTTCTGCTTATGTGATGCTGAGGAATCGAGCCCAGGGCCTCATGCATGCAAGGCAATCACTCTACTACTGAGCTACCTTCCCAGTCCCTCCATGGGAAACAAACAAGAAGCTACACTAGATTCCTGGTAAGGGAAAAAGAAACCATGAAAACACTGCAAATGTTAAGTATAGTGCCTGAAGGAAAGCTAGCTGTAGATGCTCTACATGAGAATGTTATAGACAACAGACATGCATGTAATTGCTCTACCTGTTTTCCCGAACAATGTACGTGGTCAGTAACTGCAACAGCTGCCGGTTCTCCTGAATTATATCCAGCTGATCAGAATCTTTTGGGGGTGATGTAGTCATCCTGGTGAGCCAGGCCTGCAAACGCACAGGCTCCACACAAGCCAGTTGTGCCAATGAGCCACAGAGATGCAGAAGGCTGGGGTTAGGGCTCTTCTCAGCTAGGAACAGACCAAAACCTACAGTCAAGGAAGAAGGACTAGGGGAAAGCAAGAACAGGGCACACCAAAAGCCAGAAAAGAAGGAAAGGCCTCAAGAATGTCAAGTTCCTTCCAAACTTTCTCTGAGGGATTCTCTCCACTTGTTAGCATTTTCATGCTGCAGTTAAACTCAGGCAGAAGATAGGAACAGCATTAGCTGGACATCAAAGTTCCCCTAAGAAGATTACTAAAAGCTGTCACTCACTCAGCTGGAAGAGTTTGGTGAAGAATTTCAAGACTCGGTTACAGAATTTAGCAGAAAGGTTCTCATTGGCTGTGGCCATCATGATCTGCACAAGTTCGCCACTGCAAGGCGGGAGGGGGAAATGGAAGAATCACATTAAGCTTCACATAAAAGGAACCCATTTCTATTTCTTCGCAATCTCATCTCCTTTGGGAGAAATGGCCACTGTGACCATTTCAGAACCACAGGTGGTCCTGAAATCCAACCCCTCATCAACAACCTCAAGAAGTCAGAAATTAACTTAAGCCCTCTCCAAGGGACAGGCATCCATGCAGACCTTCCTCAGTCCCTGAGAAGGACACCTGAGTCAACACATACAGCTCCCTGCTTCAGGAGGATTCAGTGGTCACACTGAATAAAGCCAGATACCACTCACCTGTCTGAGAAGAATTCTTCCATGGCTTTACGGGCCTGGCTACTTTCTAATTGCTTTTCCAAATATTGAAGACATTCCTCCAAGATAGACTCATCCAGTCCACTGAGGGTCAAAGAAAAATTAGCCACCAATAGTAAGACATGTTTATGTCTTCCTCACATTGACTTTTAAAACTCAAAGTTCATTTACAACTAGACCTTAAGGGCAATGTTCAGTTTGGTTCTGTCAAAGCTGAGTATGAAGTCTAACAGCGCATATTAAATGTCCAATCAATGTTTCATGAATGAACAACAACACAACTTATTTTACTACCCTCTTTCTAGGAAATCAAATAGGAAAGGCATCTGAACTTCAGAGTCCTAATTCATACCAGCCAGTGATCTGAGGGTTGCTTTTTTTTTTTTTTTTTTTTTGGGTGCAGATGTGGGGCCTCAACTCTGGGCCTGGGCGCTGTCCCTCAGCTCTTCAGCTCAAGGCTAACGCTCTCCACTTGAGCCACAGCGCCATTCCCAGCTTTTTTCTTTTTGCTTATGTGGTGCTGAGGAATCGAACCCAGGGCCTCATGCATGCAAGGCAAGCGCTCTACCACTGAGCCACCTTCCCAGCCCTGAGGGTTGCTTTTCTTGAGGGGATAATCTGGGACAAATCATTTCTGCATGGCTAAATTGTTTTAAATTTCTTATGTTAAAAAATTCATTATGTACAGTATTTTTACAATAAAAACATTAAAAAATACATTAATACATACTTCTATATATAGTTCAGATCTTATGAAATGAAATATGGCTATTGTAGATGAAAGGGTAAGCCTAAATGTAGGTAGCAGAATGAAAAACAAAGACTTGAGGGAAGTTTGTCTTTAAGTGTTGATTATGAATTTACTGTTTTCAAACTGGTAAACCTGACAAGATCCTTATAAAATGAAATGAATTTAAAAAAAAAAAAAACATGGCAGGGGACATATTGTCCAAACAAAATATACTTATTACCTGACTTATGTAACTGTAACCCCTCAGTACATCAACTTTATAATAAAAAAAAAAAATTAAAAAAAAAAACAGGTTCTGCTGAAGGTGGGTGTCAGCAGGAGGGGAGAAGGTGACAGAGAGACTGAATGAGAACAAACATGACCCTAGTACTTTAATAGGCATGAAAAAAATAAAACAATGAAATATGTTGAAATTCTTTTAAGAAGAGGTGAGAAAGGACAAAGAAGAATGATAGAAGGGGTAAGGAATACAAAGCAGAGTTTCCACTTTAACAGCACAGTATCCAGCTAGGGTAAATGTAGCTGTGCTGATACATTCATCTCATATCAACAGGGCACAAGAACCTGACTGGTTTCCTCCTTCAGCTCACCTGTTGGGGTCTGCATGATTGGCCAGAATGTTGTAGCAACCAGTGATCAGCTTCTCATAAACACGAGCCAGGAACTCATCAGATTCTGCAGGGCCTAGGATGCGTTCCAGGGAGTTGCTACTGATCTCAGCAACACTCTCAGTGCTGGACTCCAAAAGAAGGGGTAGCAGGGTCCGAATGACCTGTGGTGGGTTCATCTCATCTGCCCACCTTCAGCAGAGATACAGACCAAGTTAGTGAACAAACTCACCCAAAGTGATACAAGGCAGGGTTTGGGTAATTCAATTATTAACTGTGGAGAGTTTATTCACTTTCTTCCCTTGATGGCTACTTTCAGTATAATATAAGCAGGTAATTCTGAGTTTTTTTCACCATTATATCAGAGGCAAAAATAATTTCCATGTGAAAGATACATTTACTATGTCAAATTAATGAGCTGTATTTTGTAATATTCAAAAATAGAAACAGACAGAGAGAGAGAACACTAACTAAAAACTAAGTAATCCTCCCTAGGGAGGAATCTGAGCTAGCTGCTGGTAGTCCATGCCCATAAAGGAACCTGAGATCTGAGGCTCTCATTTCAAAGCCAGCCTAGACAGAAAAGCTCATGAAGCTCATAGATCCAAATCACCAAAAAGCCAGAACTGGCAGTGTGGCTTCAAGTGGTAGAGCAACAGCCTTGAGTGAGAAAGCCAAATGCGGGCATAAGGCTCTGAGTTCAGAGCCTAATACTGGCACACACAAAAAAAAGACAAATAGTCTCACTGGTGGCCTGCCCTACTCCTTATGATGACAAAGCCTAAGTACTGCAATGATTCTGGAGAAAGAAACATTATCAAGCAATCTCTGTAAAATATAAGCCCAAACACCTACAAATCCTAATACTGGTTTTAAAGCAATTTGGCTTTTTCTGAAAAAGAAAGAGAAGAGCTGATACTCTTAGGCCCTTCAGACCAAAGATTTCTAGGTAAGTGTTTATTCTTTGGAGTAACAGGTTCTCTTGGCTGAAAGAGGACACAAGAGAAACATCATGGTATAGTTACAAAAACTCTCAGTGTCTTCCTTTAAGAAAACTGATACAAAGAGCACTCAGGGGTAGGGGCTGGGTACTCACACAATCAGGTCTCCAGTCAGCCTAACCAGCGAGAGAAGAGTATGCTTCAGGGAAGCAGCCAGAGGCAGACTCTGGCCACAAAGAGTTCCCAAGTGAGCAGCTTGCACAGCACTGATATAACTCTCAGAAGGGATAGTATCATTGGCAAAGGCATTGCGCTGAAAGGAAGCAAATCAGATGTGAACAGATATATTACATATCCTAGATGAAATTCTCCAATAGGAAAAAAAATTGAGTTAAACTAAGACCTGCTGAGTACAACAGTTAGTTATTAGCCCTGTTACTGGCCCTGGGAAGGGTACACAATTAGTTATTGGTCTAGGAGGTACACCACATGGGGGAATTAGGCAGTTCACAAATTTCTGCCCAAAGTTAACGGTTAAATACAACAAATATCCAATATCAATTCCAACATACAACAAATACCAGTACAGGGGCTGGGAAGGTGGCTCAGTGGTAGAGTGCTTGCCTTGCATGCCTGAGGCCCTGGGTTCGATTCCTCAGCACCACATAAGCAAAAAGAAAAAAGCCGGAAGTGGCGCTGTGGCTCAAGTGGTAGAGTGCTAGCCTTGAGCTGAAGACCTGAGGGACAGCACCCAGGCCCAGAGTTCAGGCCCCACGACCAGACCCAAAAAAAACAAAAAACAAAAAACAAATACCAGTACATATAACAAATACCCAGGAGGATTGGGGGGGGGGGGGGGCAGGAGGAAGCTGGGAAGGGATAACAAAGGAGGAGGCTACAATGCTTGATAAGAAATGTACTCATTATCTTGCCCATCTAATTGTAACCCATCTGTACAGTATTTTCACAATACAAAATAAATAAAAATTAAAAAAAAAACAAATACCCAATATATCAATATATATAATAGATATATAATATCTGTAGTACTATATTATATTGCCTATAATGACTGAGAAAGTGCTGGATTTTACAATGTATCTGGTCTCTGTTATAAAGATGTTAACTGTGCAGGGAGCTTGAGGTGTTTCTCTTTGGAAGGTTTTTCAGTGGCTCCCTCCTCATTACAAACCCTCAATTACAAAGCAAGATTATAGTCTTCATGAACTTTAATAACAGGATAATCTATTCAAAGAGGTAATTTGAATAGAACATAACCAAAGATCAAGAAAACTGACAAAAGACCCAACAGGATCCAAAAGCCTAGAGAACCTTCTAGGTATCTCATAAAATCATGGGGGGAAAAAAAGCGGCGTCCTTACACATAAGCTAAAAAGAAAAAGAGACAGGTTCATATTTATTGAGATGTAAAAATGCTAAGCATTTTTAATTTAATCACCACATTCCCATATCTGACAGATGACAAAAATCAAAATTCAGAGAAATAAAGTCATTTGTACTCTGGTTACATGAACTCTGAAGCAAAAAAAAAACATTTGAGAACCACGTGAGTAACTGATAAATTGATTACTGACTCAGCATAGTAAATATTGCTGTAATCTATTAATTCTCCCGTTTAGCTAGCTTAAGCCTAAGAATAAGAACAGAACACGGAAGGGGTGGTGATCAGCATTCAGACTCACCCAGGATCCAATGTTGGGAAACTCATTAGTATTGATAGTATTCCAGGACTCACATACAGCCTGCACTGATGATGGCAAATTCTGAACCAGGGTTGGACCTGGAGGAAACAGTATGGGTGAGGAATGATCAGAATAGATTTAAAAAGCCAAACCCAGATGCAGAAAGGAACATTACAGCCAGGTCACCAAAGTAATTACTAAGACAGCTTAGGTGAGTATGTCACTAGCAGTTCAAGAACCAGCTAACAATTACTGCAGGAAGCTTCTACTTCTCATCAAATTCACTTTCTAATCTGGGAAGTAAAGGTAACTGAACACAGGCAAGGGGAGTGATCCTAGCAAGTCAGGCCACAACCATCACTGAACACCTTGACAAGGTGGCACTTTGGTCTCTTTCCTCCGAAACACAAATCCTGAGGGCAGGGAAGAACATTCAGTGAAGTAGAGTGAAACTGAATAATATTAAAAGTTAGAATTTAAGGGAGACAGAAATGACCATAAATTTAAGAGCAATTTCTGCAATGAACTCCAATCCTGCTCTCAAGTCCTCTGATTTTCAACTCTAATTTTCTACCAAATCATTCCTAACCCAGCAAAGAAATTCTAAACCTGTAATAGTTGTCTTCATAACTGCTACAAATAAAAAGGACACAGACATATGATAAAGGCAAAATAGCCTTATGCTTTATAACCAACAGATCCATTTGGATACTAACACTATCATTGGTAAGATACAGAATTTGGATCAAATAAACTTCTCTAAGCCTCAGTTTCCTAACGAATGAAAATATACAATACTTCATACAGTTATTTGAATATCAATAAAACAAAATCATATAAACGTTTGACACAAAGGAAGGATCCAACAAATGGTCAGCACCAGTAGATAAGTAGTGAGACAATTACTACAAAGACATGCATGCACTCACCCAGAGTATTTGCCTTGCACCTACTGGAGCCAATAGCTAAGACAGCAGCAAAGCCCTGCAGTTTGTCTTTGGAAGGTTTTTCAGTGGCTCCCTCCTCATTGAAGTTCTGTAACAAATAGGCTCTAAGGGAAAAGGAGAGATGGAAGAAGTTTTAGGAATCTAAACCCACTATAGTCAGGAGAGACTATCCCCACAGAAGCTAACAAGCCAGCACCTCAATTTTCTAGCTTATATTTCTATTAAATAGAATTGACAGTGTCAGCCCCTTCATGAGAATTCCAGTATGTAATTATTTCCCAACAAATATTCCCTTCTCTGCAATGCTTGCAAAACATGATTCCATGACAAATACATTTAGGAAAATAGTGACATCTATTGTGCTTCTCCTACCTTGGAAGAATAGCAAGGTAATAGAATCAAAGGCTCTGTGACAGGGAGTATAGCTTATTGGTAGAGTACTTGTCTTGGCAGGCACAAGGCTCTAAGTGTCATTCCCAGCACCATCCAAAAAAAATTTTTTTTAATAAGGCTTTGAGTAGTAGTACATTTTGAAAAAGGAGAAACTAATTTAACTTTAATATATTCAAAATTTGCCAAACCAAACTAATTTGCTCAGGAGTAACAACTCAGCCTAATAGGCCAGATTAGAGTCTAGGAACTCCTACAGGCAGTAACTTGATCTTACTTGACTACTTCTATAAGCCAAGCATGAATAGTATTTGGTACACAGCAGGTGCTTGTATTTATTATATTTATTCATCATAGTTATACAAAAATTTGTCTCCAGGTGACACAGTCCAAAAAGAAATGTCCTTTTTTTTTTGGTCGTGGGGCTTAAAGCTCTAAGCCTGGGTGCTGTCCCTCAGCAGTTTCAGCTCAAAGCTAGCACTCTACCACTTGAGCCATAGCACCACTTCCATTTTACTGGTGGTTAAATGGAGATAAGAGTCTCATGGACTTTCCTGCCTGGGATGGCTTTGAACCACAATCCTAAGATCGCAGCCTCCTTAGTAGCTAAGATTACAGGCATGAGCCACTGGCACCCAGCTAAGAAATGTACTCTTTACCTAACTTAGGTAACTGCAACACTTCTGTACATCATCTTTATAATAACAATAAAAAATAAAGATTTAAAAAAATTGTTTCAAGAAACAGTTCTCTATATAGCAGGCACTAAAAGACAAGGTAAGTCAAGTTTTACAATGATGTAAACATAAATTTATGTAAACATAACTGAACAGAAATCCTACAGGGACCAGATTAAATAAATGAGCTCAATAAGCACAAACCTTGGCTAAAGGAGAGTGGTGTTTTTAAATATCACTTAAATGTTTTTCAATATTTTCACACCAAATTCTATAGAAAATGTAATTTGCAATGTTCCCTAAACAGCAAAATTTCAAAATAATCTCTAACTCATTAAATTGTTTCTCAATCTACATGTCGTGAAATTTTAAGACCATTTAATCTCAAGCCAATAATAGGAAAGACTGTGTTTAGAAAAATTATATACTGGGCTGGGAAGCTGGCTCAGTAGTAGAGCACTTGCCTTGCATGCCTGAGGCCCTGGGTTCGATTCCTCAGCACCACATAAACAAAAAGAAAAAAGCGGGAAGTGGAGCTGTGGCTCAAGTGGTAGAGCGCTAGCCTTGAGCTGAAGAGCTGAGGGACAGCACTCAGGCCCAGAGTTCAGGCCCCACGACCGGATCCCCCCCCCCCAAAAAAAAAAAAATTAGGGCTGGGAAGCTGGCTCAGTGGTAGAGTGCTTGCCTTGAATGCATGAGGTCCTGGGTTCAATTCCTCAGCACCACATAAGCAGAAAAAGCCAGAAGTGGTGCTGTGGCTCAAGTGGTAGAGTGCTAGCCTTGAGCTGAAGAGCTGAGGGACAGTGACCAGGCCCAGAGTTCAAGCCCAGAACTGGCAAAAAAAAAAAAAAAAGAAAAGAAAAAGAAAAATTGTATACCTATTCTCAACAATAAAATTCTAGGAAAAAAATATCACAAGTAATTATAAAAATTAAATTTCCTCATTAGCTAAATGAAAAAGTCCTTATCAGGTACCACCTCATATTAGAGAAGAAAGCATACACCAAGGTGAGGGGTAACCTAAGTGGTAAGAAGGAAAGAAGTAAATCACTACATCCCTTGGGCATCTGCTCAGAGTGAGCACTACTTATACACTGCAGAAGGCAATTAATCACACCTAGTGAACGATGCATAGGTGTCAATGAGTTGGAGTGTGGCTGGAAGGAGATTCTTTGTGATCTCAGATGACTTATGTGGATCCGTCTCTGCAGCCATCTTTGAAAAGTGTTCATCCAAAGAGACCTGAACCTTGGAGATAGCAGCATCGAGGGTGTAGATGGATTGCAGACTAGGAAGTTCATGGAGCTGCAAGATGGTGGTACAGTCGATGCTACAGAATGACGAGATCTTTTTAAAAAAATACCCAGGATATCAATTAGTTGTGACAGAAGGCTATTATAGAAACCAAGTTCCATCATTACCGTCCCAACATTATCACACCTGTCGAGCGAAGTATTCCTCAACAATTTCAACATCATATTTCACTGAGCTACACTTGGTAGACGCCAGTTCTATGAGAGAGCCAGCATGTTCAGCCTTCATTCCCTGTTTGATGAGGTGATCCTATTTAGGCAGAAAGAATAAATGCTCAGGAAAGATAGAGTCCAAAGCTCTCATTAAAAGACTCCGTAAGTAGAGAGCAAATTGGCTACATATAAAACTGACATCAAGTTTAGTTTGCTACCTTTATCCAATTGACATAGGAGCTGATTCGGAGGCGGGATGACCAGCGTAGTGTGTGTAAGATGTCACATTCACTCATCTCAGGTGAGTTCATGGCCAGCTGGTTCATGTAAGTCTTTGAAGGTGGCAAAATTCCTAGGATCCTCCACAGTATCAAGAAATAGTACTGAAGAGCACAGGCCTCCTGGAGGAAGCAAATGGAGTCAGTCAGTCATTGAAAGCAGAACATGGCACTGCCTCAAGAAGAGCAATAAGAACTTGCTCTAAATACAATTTTTAAAGCAGAATTGTGTAGATTCCATATTAAGATTTTGATTTAGAATTCAAGTTTGTTCTCCAGATATTTTAAAGAGTATATCTGATAATAAGAAAATAAACACAGATCACAATATTCAGCATATCTCACACACCAAAAGGATGCACCCCAATATTTTTACCAATAAGCCAAAGCAGGACATTCTGCTTGACAGGTCAATAATTTACCAATTCCTTGTGAGACTTAGAATTACATTATAGCTTCTGGAAGTACAGACACATTCATAGAAACATAGAAAAACACAGCACTTCAGCAGGCTGTGACGGTTAAAAAAGTCACATTTCTCCCAATGTTAGCTAAAAGAATGAAAAAAAGAAGTTGTGGCTCAAGTGGTAGATCACTTATAAGTAAAAAGCTCTGAGTTCAAATTCCAGTTCCACCCCCTTCTCCCCAAAAAAGACAAAAGTATCTCTACAATAAACATACTATGTTTCCTTTTGTTGGGCTTGAACTCAGAGCCTTTCTTGCTCAAAGCTGGCACTAGCACTCAACCATCACATGGGCTATACCTCCAGCCTGGGTTTTTAGCTAATTGGAAATGAAGTCTCATGGACTTTTTCTGCCCGAACTGGCATGGAACCAGGATAGTCAGATCTCAGCTTCCTGAGTAACCAGAATTAAGGTATGAGCCACTAGTGCCTAGCTGACACACCATATTTTTGAAATACTGAGTTTACAGTCATGGTTACAAAGATTATTTAATAAACTAGTTTCTGGTACAATGAGTAATCAAACAGCCTAAGTCATCTCCCAGGCTTCCATACAAACATTTATCACTTATCAAACAGAGTTCAAATCCTCCTCCAGCTTCCATGGTCTTACCAGAGCTGTCACATTCTTATTTTCCTTCCTCCTTACAGTATCAAGCTGGGACCCAGCTGCAAGCAAGGCTGTTAGGGCAGTATAAAGCTCATCATACTTAACAAGCTTGGAGAAAAGAACGTCACATGCCTGATATCAAGAAAGAAAAACAATCATTATACATCTGTTTTACTTCTACTCCTACACTATCACTCAACTTGATGACTGACAAAACATCCCAACAAATTTTCCTTACTGATTTTTATAGTAGCTTCCAATGCTAGGGCCTCACTCTGTGAACTGCTGTGCACATATAATTGCAAGGCTTTAGGGCAAGAGTGTAAGACAACCATTTCCGTCCACTAAAATATTTGCACAGGACATGCAAACAAAGACAATGTCCGAGGTGATAAACTGAAGAGCAGCAAGTAAATCTTTAAAAAAAAAATTCCCTTTTGGTAGAAGTGCAAATCCTAACAATTATCAAACTGCCTCAACACAAAAAGTACTTACAGTCAAGCATGGTGGTATATACCTATAATCCCAGCATTCAAAGAGATTGAGGGAGAAAAGTCACTAGTTCGAGGCCAGCCTAGGCTTAGAGTGAGATGCTGTCTCAAATAAAATTTAAGTCTTTCCTTTAGTATGTCTGGGCTGTAGTCCTAGCTGAGATATAAAGACTACTTCACGAAGAAAAGAGGTTAAGACAGAAAGAAAATTCCTGTTACCACAGAATCAAGACGGTTCAAATCATCCTCTGAGGCTTCTGGGGACAGGACACAGTAGAATCTGGGTTGAGGGACAGCATCTAAAAAATATTAGGTGTGTTAAATTAATGGTTTCACTCATAAATTGGACAAGTATAAAATCTAAAAATAAAGAAACCACTTCAGAGCAAGTTTGCTCAGCCCCGGCACTGCTGAAACTTGGGGACAGCTAATTCTTTGGTATAAGATGCTGCCCTTGGGCTGGGAAGGTAGCTCAGTGGTAGAGTGCTTGCCTTGCATGCATGAGGACCTGGGTTCAATTCCTCAGCACCACATAAGCAGAAAATGCCGAAGTGGCGCTGTGGCTCAAGTGGTAGAGCGCTAGCCTTGAGTTGAAGAGCTGAGACACAGTGCCCAGGCCCAGAGTTCAGGTCCATGGCCGAACAAAAAAAAAGAGGCTGCCCTTGAACAATAGGTTTAACAGTAAGGCTGGCTTCTAGCATATAGCAAACTATAGCAATCCTCCACATTTGTAACAACCAAAAATGTGTCCAAGACACTAGCAAATGTTTCCTAGAGTGAGGCAATATCACTCCAGTAAAAACCATTGCTCCACAAGCTAATTGAGTTGCTCTACAACAAATGTAGTGAACTAAATTGTATCATTAAATATATTAAACTTACATAATGTTTAATACCAAATACCAATAAGAAACAAACTCATATTAAGGCTGCATAATTAATACCTAATAACCTGATAAACCCTCCAGATGAGCCAGAAAAGCTCATCAAAATAATAGACAACTGCTACATTGTCCAAAAAAGAAATAGACTCTTTACCAGATTTATGTAACTGCAACCCCTCTGTAAATTACCTTTAAAATAACAATAAAAAAATTTTAACTAATAATAGACAACTGCTATGTGAGAGAAACACTGCAGTGCATACCAAGTTCCCATGGCTTTTGGCATGGATTATCATCAAGACACAAAGGGAAATTTAGCTTGTGGGAAGATACTAATCCCTGAGGGCAAATGAGGAAAATCGTATCTGACAGTGACAGCAATCTATACTATGTACATCCTAATTCCTGCATCTCAGTGTTTTAAAACACAAGTGTGGCATGCACGGAAGTCAACTTCTAAAACTGTTGAGATATGTAGGAGGGATACCAAAGTAAATAGCCAGATTCTCTGGGAATCTCCATACTTCAAAATGGACTCTACCCACAAGACTCAGTAAGTCAGATTTTTATTAACCTGATGAGAAATGCTTAGACCAGTTTTCTTCTACTTCCTTGAATCCATGATACAGAGGGGTAGCTGCTCTGCGGCTGTTACTGTCCTGGGATCCATTTGTCCATCCAAAAGGAGGACTGAGGAGGTTATGCTGCACCTTTGAAAATACAAATACTTGAATTAAGGACACATCAGTCACCATTCTGCTCTCACACTGAACATTATATATCAGTATATCATAAAACAAAATGCAATTTTCAAGACTTTTTTTGTGGCTTCTTTTAGAAACCAGTTTTTCCAAGATATAAAGGGAATAAATACAGAACATAACAACCCTTAACTAACCCTCTAATCCTCATTTTGGATCCTTACAAAGGATTTTACCGAAATATAGAATTTACCACTTGATAATCCTTCAACCACTGGCAAACCCCCATTAAGGCCAATGCTCAAGGCACTACTAGATCATACAAAGAAGGGCAATCCAAAAAAACACCTGTGAACAGAGCTTATCCTCCAATCCTAACCCACATACCCAAGGAATCTACACTGATCACTTCAGGCTAAGCATAAAGTGCAGAGCACATATGCATGTAGGGGCTTTTTTAATCCTCCCAAAACCAACAACTAAAATTACACAAAGGTAGCTAGTAATTCTGTGTGTGGACACCAAAGCTCTTAATAATAGTGAGGCAAAGAGAATGTGAAGGTCTGTACCTGCTCAAACAGATAAACGGGTGCTTTGGAGTACTGATGAAGCAGATAATCAAAGATCAAAAGGAGGCGTGCCAGGATGAGAGGCACAGAGCGCATCTGTGCTTCCATGTTGACGCTCAGCTCCTGGATATTCTGGACAAAGAGGGTCAAAATGGCCTGCCGGCCTTTCTCAGAAAAGTTGTGGAAAATGAGGAGTAGCAGCTGCAGGTGTTCTACATTCAGATCTTCTGTCTCACTGGGCACTACCCCTTGTAGGGCATTCTGCTTCATTGTAGACAAAAACCTAGTACAAAGAAGAGGGACAGGTGTTGTGGGAAAACAGCATAAGTCTGCCACTGTTACAATGTGCAGTATCGGAAGGAAGGGTTGAACATCTTCTACCTAGATATGAAAAAACAAGACACAAAGTAAGTTCTGACTACAAAAAAAGCCACTTCTCTCAACTATGGCCACAGCAGTTTCTGTCAGTGCCCACTTGCCACTGGAGACAAAAGGAAGAACTACAGACTCCCCAAGGAAGGTAGTGCTGTGGCTGTGTACTCAGTAAACCTGGACAGGCAAAGCCAAGTCAATTAGCTGGGTGCCTGTGGCTTAAATCTACCTAGTCAGGAGATTGAGATCTGAGGATTAGTTCAAAGCCAGCTGAAGAGGCTGGAATGTGGCTCAGTGGTATAGTGTTTGTCTCATGTGCATGAAGCCCTGGGTTTGATTCCACAGCACCACATAAACAGAAAAAGCTGGAAGTAGTGCCATGGCTCAAGTGGTAGAATGCTAGAATGCTAGCCTGTAGCAAAAGCAGCTCAGGGACAATGTCCAGGCCCTGAGTTCAAGCCCAGGAGCAAGTTTGTGAGACTCTTATTTCCAATTAACCTCCAAAAATTTGAAAATAGAGCTAAGATTCCAGAGCACCAGCCTCCAGCACTAAATCTCAGAGACAGTGACCAGCCCGAGTTCAAGCCCCAGGATTAGAAAAAAATAAAAAGAATCAATTCTTTTTCCTATAAATTGAGAAACAGAGTCCTAGATATTGAACCTAGTAGTACCTACCACTGAGCACACCCTCAGCCCCAGATTCTAAGTTAATTATAATTCTAACAAAATCATGACATGACTTAAGTTAATACATATTTATATATATGGAATTTTACTACTCATCAATCTAAAAGAATAGTATGTCATTTGCAGGGAAATGTGTAAACCTATGTTAGGTGAAGTCAGGCTCAGAGACACAAACAGTGCATGTTTTTCTCTTCTATTTGGAAGTTAGATCTAAAATACATACATGATAACATATATAAGGTTATATGCATATATACACAAACAAATTGACTAAAGGATGGTATATGTAGGGGAGGAGTCCAATGGTATATGTAACACCATTAACAACTAACAAAACATACAACAAAATAAATACCAGGAAGTTGAAACATGTTCAACAAAAAGGGGGAGGGCATACATATGGAGGGAGGAAGGTGAGCAAATGCAGTCATTACATTCAATCTACATTATATAAAAATTGAACTACATAACTTTAGGGTAAGGATGGGATGAGAAAGATGGGGGAGAATGATGGAAGAGGTGACGTGACATTGATTAAGATGCATTGTATTCATAACCAGACATCAGGGATTGAAGCCCTTTGTATTTTTTTTTAAATAGTAAATTAGGTTCAAAAGTAACATAAAATTTAACTTTCAAGAACTCATCCGAAGAGCTTTTATAAAAATAAATAAAGTAATAAATAAATAAAGGAATGAGCACAGCCAGCTGTTTCCACTGCCTTTGGCTATTAGGAGATTTGTGTGTTAATAAGGGCAACCTTCCCTCACAGCACCCCACCACCCCCAGTTCCCAGCCTTGTTGCAACATTCCACCAGAAAACACAATGGGCCTCTGGCATTCGAGGAGGTTTACGATTTCTCAAATCCAACATTAGAGCTATTTGATCCTAAAATGAGGACTAGAAAACCAAAGCCTTTTAGAAAACAAACTGCTTTGAAGACTCCTAACCATGTAAACAAAAATGGCAAATACAGGTCCATCTAAGGAGGATTTAGATGATTAATCTGAACTTCCCCCAAGGAAACAAGTTCTTTAAAATTTATCCAAAAGAGACAGTAAGTCACTCTCAGTGGTTTCATGATGAAAGCAGAGCTAGCTTTCCTGCTGCCTCTTTTTCAAAAACCAGGTCACGATGAAATTGGTTATTATCAAGATTCTGACTGTTTAATAATCATAACCAGCAAGGCACCATTGGCTGGACAGCCTATAACTGCGATGAAAGCTAGCTCAGGGAGAAAAGTCTGCAAGGCTCCAACTTCAAACAAACAACAGAAAGCTGGATTGGAGGTGTAGCTCAAATAGTAGAGCATATATCATGAACAAGCCGAGCACACCGAATTTCAAGCCCCCTGGAACTGGCAAAAAAAAAAAAAACAAAACAGGCTGGGAAGGTGGCTCAGTGGTACAGCGCTTGCCTTGAATGCCTGAGGCCCTGGGTTCGATTCCTCAGTACCACATAAAGAAAAAAGCCGGAAGTGGCACTGTGGCTCAAGTGGTAGAGCGTTGGCCTTGAGCTGAAGACCTAAGGGACAGCACCCAGGCCCAGAGTTCAGGCTCCACGACTAGACCCCCCAAAAAAACACAAAAACAAAAACAAAAACAAAAACCAACAAACAAAAAAAGAAAACATTATAATTAAATCCCCCATAGCTACAAGAAAATTCTGTTTCCAGACAACAGTTGTTACACTTTTTTATTTTTTATTTATTTATTTATTTTTGGGTCCAGTCATGGGGCCTGAACTCTGGGCCTGCGTGCTGTCCCTCAGCTCTTCAGCTCAAGGCTAGTGCTCTACCACTTGAGCCACAGCATCACTTCGGGCTTTTTTCTTTTTGCTTATGTGGTGCTGAGGAATCGAACCCAGGGCTTCATGTGTGCAAGGCAAGCACTCTACCACTGAGCCACCTTCCCAGCCCTACACTTCTTTTTAGAAAAGCATCTTCCCATCATTTCTCCCCCACTTCTACTCTGAATACATCATTGTAAAAACATCTCAAAACTATATGTGAACTACAAAAAGTCCAACAAACAAAAACAGTAAAAACATCTCCTCCCTTGGAGTTATCTTACCTGTCCCAAACTTTAAGGCATTCAGGGACATCAGGGTCACCTTGCGTGCCAGCTTTATGTTGCCAGATGAGCAGGAGGCGTGAAAGCACAGAGAGGCCTTGCGGGTGAATGTAAAGGGGCCAAGGGCCCTCAGAAAAGGGAGCAACTCCCAGCTGCTGCAGCAGTGTGTTCTGAGTGAAAGAGACAAGGCAAAAAGGTTACTCATGCTCTCCAATGCTTGTTGTTCAAAAAAGGACAGACTGAAGAAAGACCCAGAAATTCAGACTGAAGTGGTGCTGAGAAAAATCATTTAGTTCAACAAATATGAAAAACCTCTCATGTAACCCTAATAACACCTGGAAATGGCTTAATTGAAATGGGCTTGAGAAGGGAGAAGTGATAGGAGGTAACAACATCAGGATCGTTTTCAAAATGGACAAAGCATGAAATATAATGCAATAGCCAATGGTTTTCTTTCACAGTGAGTTACATAAAACCAGTAACACCCAATAGGGGAGACCCAATAACTCAAACAGTATAATTAAGGAAATTCTGCTTGTGAGATGCTAAGGCATGTAGAACTACTGAAGGCTGCTCTCTGCTTCCAGCTGTGGAAGACACTCCTAATAAGCTATAGTTTCAGCTCAGTTATGCCAGATGCCTCCATCTTCTCAAATATAGACACAGATACATAGATACACACACACACACACACACACACACACACACACACACACACACACACACACACACACACACACACACACACACACACACACACACACACCCCATATTACATTGAAAAGCAGAATATGTTTCTCTATCTGCCAAATTGAATACTTATAAAACATCTTTGATAACCCCAATCCTTGGAAATAATTATTTCAAATGTCACAGTTCTCAAGAACAGTTTCCACATACTACGCAGGTACATGGCTGTATCCACTCACTGTGCGAAGGACTTTTGCACTGAATATGCAGAGTTAACAGGAGCTGGGTATTACATCCTCCATCACTAAGGAGGAGGCTGATGAACAAGACTCAACACTAAATGGTAAGCCATAAACAATTCCTTAACTCCTAATTCCAAAGAAAGAATTTCTTTTAAAAGTAAACCTATTGAACTACATCAAAAAGACTGACACACAGACATACCTATGTGAAACAACTGTAATTACGGGGAAATGTATCAAGAACATCCTAACATCAAATGTTGCAAACCAGCACTGCAGCTCCATTACCCCTTCACTTGTGATGTCATGTCAAGCACATGCTCTCCCCAGCCCTTCAATATAAAATCCTACCTGCTAACATGTTCAAAGACTATCAATAAGCACATGTTAATTTCTTCTCTAAGCAGTGAGTAAGGTCACTGTTCTCTGGAGAACATTTGAAGATATAATTTGTTTTCTTTTACAGATTAAAATACATTTTATTAAGTTCCTTTGGTATGTACCAATGGTATGTCTAGCCATAAAAGTTGGGCAACTATAAGTAAGGATGCTTTGTACATTACTCAAAAGAAATGGTACCCAAGTAGGAGAGCCAATAACAAAGTAAATAAACTATCCTCTGCTTTCTTAAATCATAGCAAAAAAGCTTAAGGTGAAAACTTAAAAGTCTCATGTTTAGAGACAAAATGAGAAGGGCTACTTGAAGATTGTTCTACCAGTTAGGACAAACAGGCTGCATGTCCATATTTTTTCAATGCCAAAAGCATATCAGGAGGCCTAAGAACTCCTCTCCAAAGTACAGTATTCTTCCCTCTTCTTTGGACAAGTTTAAGCAAGAAGGACTAAGTTGTGAGCTTCAAAACTTCCCTGAATAACGTGCATTCGGATAGGAGCTGACCAGTGTGGTGTGACAATTTGGCCCTCTAGTCAAAGGAGACATTGTGGGTATATGCTCACTGAAGTGTTGTCTTCCCTTGCTTAAGTAGGTCACCAACATTTCTACTCAATTTTTATTTCCTCTCCTGCCAAGATAAAATTTTGCATTTAAGAGTAGGTAAATATTAATGAGTTTCATAACCATCTTTTTAAGTCACAAAAGTATTGTTTTCCATGAATTTCACAAGTAGTTTGGATTTGTGAAAGTATACCATCTTAAAATATTATGAAGTAGATCAAAGTTTATCATGAATCTGAGGATCTGCTGAAATAATGCTTTTACTTATTTATTTTGAGAGAATGTCTTTGCTATGTAACTCAGGCTAGCTATGTAACCCAGCTTCCTGGTGCTGACATTATAGGCATGAGCTTCCACATTCACCACTGAAATAATCTAATGAATAACCAAACATTTTTCCAAAATGACCTCTAGAAAATTATCAGAAACCTACATGATAAATATTAAGGGAAGGAATATCAGGCTAACCAGGAGTCTGCATTTTGGGTTTTTTTGGTTTTTTTTAAAGCATCGTGGGGCTTGAACTCTGGGCCAGGGTGCTGTCCCTCACCTCTTCAGCTCAAGGCTAGCACACTACCACTTAAGCCATAGTGCCACCTCCAGCTTTTTCTGCAGTAGTGCTGAGTAATTGAACCCAGGGCTTCATGCATGCTTGGCAAGCACTCTACCACTGAGCCACATTCCCAGCCACTGTGTTTCGCTTTTTGAAGTACCAGAGATCAAATCCAAGATCACCCACATCAAGCAAGCACCCTGCCCAGGGCTTTACCACCCAGCCCCAAAATCTACATTTTCAACAAGCTATTCAGGAAGAGTGTGTGTGTGTATGAGTGAGAGAGAGAGAGAGAGAGAGAGAGAGAATGTGTGCGTGCGTGTGTGTGTGTGTGTCGTGGGGCCTGAACTCTGGGCCTGGGTGTTCAGCTCTTCAGCTCAAGGCTAGTGCTCTATTACTTGAGCCACAGCGCCACTTCCAGCTTTTTCTGCTTATGTGGTGCTGAGGAATCGAACCCAGGGCCTCATGCATGCAAGGCAAGCACTCTACCACTGAGCCACCTTCCCAGCCCTCCTCAGGAATATTTATGTACAATAAACTTTAAGAACTAATAACTTTGAACATATTAAGAAAGGTATTGTACCTGGTGGAGGGCTCAAGTGGTAGAGTATCTATTTAGCAAGTTCAAAGCCCTGAGTTAAACTTCAGTACTATCTCCCCTCTCCAAAAACAAAATTAATATCAAGTGATGATGGCTAACCAGGCACAGTGACACACAGTTGCAATCACAGCTATTGAAGAAGTGGGGGAAGGGGGGAAGAAGAAAAAGGGATAGAGAGGATTCAGATTCAAGACGTGCCCAGGCAGTTAGCAAGATACTACCTCAACCTCAAATAAGATGGTAGGTTATGCCTACAATCCCAACTACATAAGAAGCTTTAAGTAGAAAAACTGTAGCTTAAAACTGGCCCCAGGCAAAAATTTCAAGACACTATCCAAAAAATACCTCAACCAAAAAAAGGGCGAATAGCATAGCACAGGTAGTAGATTACTCATCTGGAAACACAATATCCTCAATTTAAACCTCAAAAACAGCCCAAAACAAAATACCTAGGAGGGCTAGATACAAAGAAAAAAAAAAGGGATATTGTTGTGTATTGAGAAAGGGTATGAATCCATACAATCTCTGATATACTACTGATACAAGTAAAATTTATATGGTTAGAGACTGATTCTATTCCAAATTAAATTCCCAAGAGAATGTGGGACATGTGGAAGAAATACCATAGAGGAGTAAGGACAGTGTTAATATAAAAGATAGCAAAACCTGGACCATCAATAAAACTGGACACAATTTAAATGTATTTCAGTGGAAGAGACAAATTGGTACAGTCACAAGCACAATGGAATGTCCAGCAGTCCTACAAAAACCACAGAAACACAAGTAAATCTTGGCAATACAATGCTTATGACTACTATTAAGTTAAAAAAAAAAAAAAAAGAATGCTTGGAAAGATCTACATGTTATAAAGCAATGTTTTTGCTGGGCACCAGTGGCTAACAGCTGTAATCCTAGCTACTTAGGAGGCTGAGATCTGAGGATCATGGTTTGAAGCCAGCTTGGGCAGAAAAGTCTCCGTGAGACTCATCTCCAATTAACGACTCAAAAAGCAGAAGTGGCGCTGTGGCTCAAATGGTAGGATGCTAGCCATGAGCACAAAGAGACTCAAGGACAGCGCCCAGTTCTTGAGTTCAAGCCCGCCCCCCCCCCCCGCCCCCGCCACACACATATGAAAATAGGAAATTAGCAAAGTGAAATTTAGGATTCTGGGTATCCAGTAGTACAGTAGGGGGAGAGCCATAGAGAGAATTTCAATATGGTTAATAATAAGTGGAGGAAAAAAATGCCTAGAAAGAGCTGTTTGTTATGAAACTATATTTTTTAAGGAATAATTGATATATATGGAAACAGAAAATTAGAAATTTGAAGTTTAGAATTCCAGGCATTACCTAGTTCAGTGGGTACAGAGGGCCATGAGACTAGAAGCTCATGGTCAAGGTGCTAGCCTTTGTTTTGGTGATAAGCTAGTAGCAAGACTAGATATGGGAACTTGCATCACCTGCAATTGGACTGATTCTTTAAAATGCATCTTAGTTTTTCCATTTCTGTTGATGAAAAATTTCTCTATGTTTTTAATGTAAAAAATTTTCTCTATGTTTTTAATGTAAGTGTGTTTTTATAAATTGCTTTTTTATCCACTGTGTCCACTTTTTTACTAGCATATTTTAGCCTAGTGGGGTTTTTGTTTTGAACTGTTTTCCTTTTCTTTAAGCTTATTGAGTTGAGGGCAAAGGACATTTCGGATTTGATGAAATGATCCTTAATTAAGGCATAGGGACACAGTACAACAATTTCTTTATGCTATTTCCTGTGAGGTGATTGAGGACAAGTGCAGTTCATGAACCTGAAGAGCTCCTGGCCTTGGGGACACAATGCACACAAACCTGGAGATTTGGGGACTGGAGGTCAGAGGTCACCAGAGAGTGGTTGAAGTGATAGAGAGCAGCAGCAAACTCTTCATCTGATGAACCTTAAGACAGATGGGAAACCAGTTATTCCAGCATCTATGGGATCATCATACCCTGCCAACAGCCAAACTCTACAGGGAAACTCGAGCAAGCCCATCTACTGACCCTTGAGTCCATCTTTGTCCACCTCCTTGATGATACTGGCCAGGGTGGCCATATGGTGTTCGGAAAGAGACACGCTCAGATAGTTTCGGATGAAATTGTTCCGAGAGTTTAGCATGGAAGAGGTAATGAAGTTCAAAATGTTGGAAGCCAGACCTAGAAACTAAAAAGCATACAAAATAGCTCCTATCAGAGTTGCAGATCCAAACACTTACAAAGTCTAAGACAAACAAAATAAGCCATTAGTCTCATGCAAAAAAAAAAAGAATTAGAGAATCACATTTAAAACTTGCTAAAGTAGGACTAAGATCATGAGAATCTACCAGCTACACAAAATTGTACACCAATCAAACAGAATAGACTTCAGAAAATACTGTGCTTCAGAAGTCACCAAATTTCCAAGTAACTGACCGATTTTTCTTCTTCCCCTAGGGACTTTTGTCCTTTGTTCCAGACACCTATATTAATGACTATTACACACATATAGGATTCCTAGCTCTTTAACTCTCTATTGTAGAAACATATTGTTTTGTTGTATAAATGCTTTATATCCATAAACTTTTCATTTTTGATGTATGCTAGCACCAAGACTTGAACTCAGAGCCTTTAGCTCTTGTATGGCTTTTTCACTCAAGACTGGTACTTTACCACGCACGCCACAGCTCCACTTCTGGCTTTGTGCTATTTAAGTGAAGGTAAGAGCCTCATGGACTTTTCTGCCCAGACTGGCACTGAATCACAATCCTCATATCTTAGCTTTCCTGAGTAGCTAGGATTACAGGCATGAGCTACCATAGGCCTAACTAGTCTAAGCTATATGAACTTATACCCGACTCATTTACTGACTAATTATCAAAACAAAGCCTGAATTATCAGTAAATGTCCAAACCAAATTAGTAAGCATCTATGATGTATCGAGCCTATACTAAAGAGTTGAAAAATACTCTTTTCCACCTGCCCTCAGAAGCAAGTACAATAACTTTGACACAAGGAGAGAAAACTAAGGCTTGGAGAAGCTCAGATAATAGCCCAAAGCCACTAAGTAGTCAAACCACTTAAATCCAGTTCTAAAGCCTATGGTGATAACCATCATTCAAAGAAACAACTATAAAAACTATTTGATTAAACAGCGATAAGCCTAAACAAAATGTATTTATACATTAGAGCTATCCAAACTAAAAAAAAACTTTCAGTTCAAGTAATCTTCTCCCATCACAACTGTTCTACTCAATTCCTCTCCCACTGTATCTCAGAAACCCACTCTTACCAACTCAGGATCTTTTCGACTAGCCAAAATGTTGCCCTTGTCACCAGGGGCCTGCTTACTGGGGCTTTTAACCCGAGGAGAGCTCTCCAGCGGAGGGGGTGGGGGTGGAGGTGGAGGCGCCACTTTCTCTTTACTGGGAGAGATGGTCTCCTCGAACCACTGCCCCAAAATAGGCTCACTGTCATCATCTAAACAGAAAGAGAAGTCACAAAGTTAGTAAAAAAACAAACAAACAAACAAACTTCTTCTGATGTACTGGCTTTCTAAAAGTGCCTACCTAGGCTGGAAACGTGGATTAGTGGTAGAGTGCTTGCCTAGCATGTGAAACCCTGGGTTCAATTCCTCAATACCATATAAATACAAAAAGCCAAAAGTAGGGCTGTGGCTCAAGTGGTGAATGCAAGTATTGAGCAAAAGAAGCTTAGGGAACCAGGTGCCAATTGCTCATGCCTGTCATCCTAGCTACTCAGGAGGTAAGATCTGAGGATCGTGGTTGAAAGCCTGCTCAAGTAGACTCTGATCTCCAATTAACCACCAGAAAACCGGAAGTGGCACTGTGGCTGAAGTGGTAGAGTGCTAGCCTTGAGCTGAAGAGCTGAGGGACAGCACCCAGGCTCAAGCCCCACGACCAACAACAAAAAAAAAAAAAAAGAGCCCCAGGACTGGCAAGAAAATAAAAAATAACTATATAAATAAAAGTGCCTACCTAACTCAAAATGAACACAAGGATATCCAAATGATGGATGCAAGCCTGCATCAATGGGCCAAAATTTATCCAAATGTATATAGAAAATGAGAATATTTCATTATACATGGTTATAGTCAATAAAAATTATTTGATAAAAAAAATGGGAGAGAAGAGAGACAATTTCACTTTATTTTACTGACTACAAGCAACTTCCAGAACAAATCTGTCACCTCCAAAATGATGAGAGTCACAATTCTCTTGGTATTTCATACACTTGGCTATGAAGAGGGATCTGAGAGATATTTATCTTCTTTACTTTCTCCAAACTAGGGCAGGAGGAAGTGTTAATCAGGAGAGCAGCTTTCATTTCCCCTCCAACACACGCCTAGGCCACGAAGCTACCATAACAGCTACACCAAACACTTTCCACAAGACCTTCTAAATTGCATTAGGAAAGCTGAGAGCAGAGGTTCCAACATAGGGCAACACATGTAAACTGAGGTATACTTCCATCTAGTTGAAAGTAGTATCATCATTCAGTCTTTTATGCTCAATTTGTTTTTAAATAATATAATCTTCTTTAAGTGTACATAATACAGAGGTGTAGGTGTAGGTGAAACAAAATGGTACTAAAGAAGCTGTGGCAGGCTGGGAAGGTGGCTCAGTGGTATAGTGCTTGCCTTACATTCATGAGGCCCTGGGTTCGATTCCACATAAGCAGAAAAAGCCAGAAGTGGTGCTGTGGCTCAAGTGGTAGAATGCTAGCCTTGAGCTGAAGAGCTGAGCACCCAGGCCCCAGAGTTCAGGCCCTATGACCGACAAAAAAAAAAAAAAGAAGAAGCTGTGGCACTCTGACTCTGGCTCACCTTGACTGCTGTCCTCCTCGGTACTGCTGAAGTCGTCCTCATAGTAGGTGTTAGAGTCGGTGGAGGCACTGGCATCACTGCTCATGGAGCCCTTCCTCTGCCGCTGTAGGACACATGCCTAGGAAACAAGGTTAACATAACTGGCAATAACAAAACCAGAGCCAACCTGCTTAATTAACCTCATAGCCACACAACAAGGCTTCTCCCTAGCTCATTCATTTACCTAGGCAAGCTCTCTACCACTTGAGGCCTAACCCTAGCCCTATTCTTTGTTCTAAATCTGAGAGCTACTTCTAATAAAAGCCTCTTTCCTCAGGAGTCTCACAGCTTTATCTTACAAAAGCACTCCAACTAGTCACATGGCCAAGATTTGGAGGAAGAAAAAAAAAGAGCATTTCCACAGCTTCTATGCTTTTGCTTCAGAATGTTATGCTAATCAGCTCAAAACACCAAGTAACACTGATAACCAATAACTTACTCAAAAGTTTTTATAAGTCCTACCAAATTAAGAATTCCTCTCGGGCTGGGAAGGTGGCTCAGTGGTAGAGCGCTTGCCTTGCATGCTCGAGGCCCTGGGTTCGATTCCTCAGCACCACATAAGCAAAAAGAAAAAAGCCGGAAGTGGCGCTGTGGCTCAAGTGGTAGAGCGCTAGCCTTGAGCTGAAGAGCTGAGGGACAGCGCCCAGGCCCAGAGTTCAGGCTCCACGACCGGACCAAAAAAAAAAAAAAAAAAAGAATTCCTCTCACCAGGTGCTGGTCCTACCTGTTTAGAAGGCTGCAATCAAAGACAGCCTTGGCAAGAAAGCCCATGAGAATTTTCTTTTTGTTGAGGCATGGAGCTTGAACTCAAGGCCTGAGCCCAGTCCCTGAGCTCTTTTGTTCAAGATTAACAGTCTACCACTTTAAACCACAACTCCACTTCCCATTTTCTGGAGGTTCATTGGAGATAAGAATCTCAATGACATTCCTGCCCAGACTGGATTTGAACTGTAATCCTCAGATCTCAGCCTCCTAAGTAGCTAGGATTACAGATGTGAGCCCCAGCACTGGCACCAGGAGACTCACCTCCAACTAACCACCAAAAAGTCGAAAATGGAACTGTGGCACAAGTGGTAGAGTGCCAACCTTGAGCAAAAGCTCAGGGACAACACCCAGTCCCTGAGTTCAAGCCCTAATCCTAGCTAAACAGGAGGCTGAAATCTGAGGATCCTGGTTCAAAACCAGCCTGGGCAGGAAAGTCCGTGAAACTCATCTCCAATAAACTACCAAAAAAACTGGAAGTAGGAAGTGGCATTGTGGCTCAAGAGGTAGAGTGCTTGCCTTGGGCTGAAGAGCGCAGCGACAATGCCCAAGCCCAGAGTTCAAGCCCCATGACCAACCAAAAAAAAACAAAAAAAAACTGGAAGTAGCACTGTGGCTCAAGTGGTAAACCTTGAGCTGAAGAGCTAGCTGAGAGACAAAGTTCAAGCCCCATGGCTCGTGTCTGTAATGCTGGCTACTTACGGGTGAGATCTTGAGGTTCACAGTTCAAAACCAGCCCAGACAAAGTCAAGGCATTCTATCCAAAATAACCAGGAAAAAGCAGGACTGGAGGCATGGCTCAAGTGGCAGTCCAAATAAGCGAACGAAACAAGTTCAAATTCCAGAACTACCAAAAGAAAATTTAAAAAGTCCTTAACAAGCAAATGACCAAGCTCAGGGGGCTGAGGGAGAAGTATTACTTAAGCCCAGGAACTGGGGCCAGCAGATGAAAAAGAATGTAGTGAGACCTCATCTTGATAGATGGACAGACTGTTGTAGGGACTGACTGATTGATCAGATATGTAGATGGTAAGAAAGAAAAGAAAAGAGAAAAGGAAAGGAGAAAAGGAAGGAAGGAAGGAAGGAAGGAAGGAAGGAAGGAAGGAAGGAAAGAAGGAGCGAAGGAAGGAGAGAGAGAAAGAGAAAGAATTCCTTTCCTCTTCAAAAACATTACAAGAGGGGCTGGGAAGGTGGCTCAGTGGTAGAGCGCTTGCCTTGCATGCATGAGGCCCTGGGTTCGATTCCTCAGCACCACATAAGAAAAAAGAAAAAAGCCGGAAGTGGCATTGTGGCTCAAGTGGTAGAGTGCTAGCCTTGAGCTGAAGAGCTGAGGGACAGCACCTAGGCCCAGAGTTCAGGCCCCACGACAGGACCCCCCCCAAAAAAAAAAAAATTTACGAGAAAAAATTCCTTTCCTCTTCAAAATCATTACTACAAATTTGCACTTATAAAGGTCTTATTTATTTTGAGATTGTGCAAGTTCTTCCAAATTATCTGTGGCTTACTTCCCACCCACCTTTCTGTATGAAGTTGAGAGTAATGTCAGTAGTAAGTTCATCAGTGGGACAGAGTCGATCAGCCGTTGAATCCTCTGTATGGAGGTGCTCTGGGCCATAATGCTTAGGACCGCAGGGGGACCATCAGTCTCCCAACCCTGAAAGTAACAATAACAAAAGAGAATTAACCATATGACTCAGCCAGAAGCAACCCTCCGTGCTGCTGGGTCAAGCTAGTCCCCAGAAGTGTACCCGATTCCCCACAAGAACAACCTCCTGCCGGGCGCTGGTGGCTCACGCCTGTAATCCTAGCTACTCAGGAGGCTGAGATATGAGGATCACGGTTCAAAGCCAGCCCGGGCAGGAGAGACCCTGAGACTTCTATCTCCAATAAACCACCAGAAAACCAGAAGTGGCGCTGTAGCTCAAGTGGTAGAGCGCTCGCCTTGAGCTGAAGAGCTGAGGGACAGCACTCAGGCCCAGAGTTCAAGCCCCACGACCAATAAAAAAAAAAAAAAAAAAAAAAAACAAAGAACAACCTCCTCACCTTGTGTAGAGCCTCCACCTGCAGGTCTTGAAACAAAGATGTCAGTAGCTTGATGGCATGGTTTGCTAATATGACTGAGAGCACCCCAAAGCCCTGATGCCTACACAAAGAAAATAATTAGAATGAATAATAACCTCAGAAACACTGTTTTCTTGCCATTCTGGGGATTTAGTCCTTGGAAGACTTACGGACCTTTCTCCAGAAGGCAAATAACTATATATAACACAAAATTGCCAGAAGGATCTACAGGCTTCAGGGCACAAACTTCTGTATCAGAAGAGACTATTCTACAGCAACACAGACCTGCTGAAGGTGCTAAGACTTAAGTGGCAACTGAACTTCTGGAAAACATTCTTTTAAGAAAGATTAAAATTACCAACCCATATAAAATAAATGAAAATAAACAAGATCTTTGTAGTATGCAAATTGCAGTTGAATAAAATTTTTTTGTAAAAAATGTACATAAAAGGTGGTTTTTGTTTTTGTAGGTCATGGAGCTTGAACTTTGAACTCTAAGCTTGGGTGTTGCCCTGCACTCTTCATTCAGCTCAACACTAGAGCCCTATCACTTGAGCCACAGTGCCACTTCTGGTTTTCTGGTGGTTATTTGGAGATAAAAGTCCCACAGACTCCTACACTGGCTTTGAAACATGATCCTCTGATCTCAGCCACCTTAGTAGCTAGGTTTACAGCCATGAGTCACCAGCACCCTACAAGATAAAAGGTTAATACATCTAATATATAGCAGGCATGTAAATCAATATAAAAAGGAGACAAGAAACAGAGAAAAAAATTGAGGCAAAGAAGTTAAGGTAGTAGTATAAAGGAAGAAACAAAGGAACAGAGACTCAGGCCAGAAATCCTAGTTACTCAGGAAGTGGAGAATAGAGGATCACAGCTTGTGGTTGGCAGGCAAAAAAAATTTACTATAAGACCTCAATAAAAGAAGGGCATGGTGGTGGTGTGTGTGCCTGTCATCCCAGCTATGCAGGAAGCCACAATAGGCAGATAGTAGTCAAGCCAACCTGGACCTAAACCCAAGATCTTACTTGAGAAGTAAAAGAAGCAAAAAGGCATGGGAGTATGACTTAAGTGGTAGAGTGCCTGCCTAGCAAGGTCCTGAGTTCAAAGACAAGTACCAGCAACCTCCTCAAAAAAAAAAAAAACACGCCGGGCGCCGGTGGCTCACGCCTATAATCCTAGCTACTCAGGAGGCTGAGATCTGAGAATCGCGGTTCAAAGCCAGCCCGGGCAGGAAAGACCGTGAGACTCCTATCTCCAATAAACCACTAGAAAACCGGAAGTGGCGCTGTAGCTCAAGTGGTAGAGCACTCGCCTTGAGCTGAAGAGCTGAGGGACAGCACCCAGGCCCAGAGTTCAAGCCCCACGACCAACAAAAAAAAAAAAAACACACACACACACAAATGACCAATAAATTAAGAGAAATAATAACAGTAATCTATGAAATATAAATAAAAGCAATATATTTCTTCTCCTGAGATTAGTAAGCATGAACACTAATAATACCCAGTGCCAAAAAGAACATGAGTAAACATACACATGCACACACAGCTAGCTGCTGACAGGAATACAAACAGTATGACTGAATCGGGAGAGAACTTTGGCAAAATACTTCAAAACTTTAAATATTATGCCCTTTGTCTTCATAATTGCACTTGTACCACTTCCCTCCTAGAAGAAAGTTAAATAAGTTTCCAGAAGTTTATGTTTCAAGAGTTTTATCTAGCCGGGCACTGGTGTCTCATACCTGTACTCCTAGCTACTCAGGAGGCTGAGATCTGAGGATCATGGTTCAAAACCAGCCCAGGCAGGAAAGTCCATGAAACTCTTCAATAAACCACCAGAAAACTAGAAGTGGTGCTGTAGCTCAAGTGGTAGAGCGCTAGCCTTGAGCTGAAGAACTGAGAGACAGAGCTCAGGCCCAGAGTTCAAGCCCCACTACCAACAAAAAAAAAAAAAAAAGTTTTATCTAAAAGCATAACCCTGTGTCAGGTGCCAATGGCTCATGCCTATAATCCTAGCTACTGAGAGCCTGAAGACAAATCCAAGAGACTCTTATCGCCACTTGGCCAGCAAAAGCTAGAAAAGGAGGTGTGGCTCAAGTGGTGGAGCTCCAGCCTTGAGGAGAACAAAGTGGCTCAAACCTGTAACCCCAGCTACTCAGGAGATGATAGAAATCAGGAAGATCATAGTTCAAGTTAGTGAAATCTATCTCAATAAATAAACTGAGGGTAGTAATGCCAGCTATTATCACAGCCACGTAAAAGGCCACTGGAGGATCACTATCTGAGGTTAGCCTCAGACAATACTTTAAGACCCAACCCCCCCCTTCAAAAAAAAAAAAAAAAAAAGACAAAAAAGACCTGGGAACATGGCTCAAGGTCCTATGTTCAAATCCCTCATGGATTTGCAAAGAAAAAAAAAGGAAAGCATGATTTATCAAAACAAAAAATGTGGAATAAACTTAGTAATTATGCCAGCCATCAGGAAAAATTCTATCCACTCTACAACAATGTCACTAAAAAGATGTCTATAGTATTTTAAATACAGCTCAATCTAGATTGGCATTTTCAGTTCATGGCTGCCACTCTACCACTTAAGCCACAGTTATACCTGTCTTTTTACTGCTTACAATTTTGAGGAATTTTCTGCCTGAAATAGCTCTGAATCTTGATCCTCAGCTCTCAATCTCCTGATTAGCTAATATTATAAGCATGAGCCATGAGTGCTCAATTATTGTGATCTCATTGGTATAAATTTAAATATTTTACACTTATGTATGGAAGAACGTTTACCATTTGAGTATAGAATTTTTGGTAGATTATTTTCCTTTTAAGGAATGCTTGTCTCTATGGCTGGTAACATACTATGTACATAGTATTCTTTTAAAATTCAAATAAACAATAGCCATTTCATAAGTGTAACTGATACTTAAAAGATGTATCTTTTGGTATTTACAATTACATGGCCAAGTAAAGACAGCCCCTCGTAAAATCACAATCTAATGTTTGCTCTGGAATGTTCTTGCCTCCGTATTCACCCAGTATCAATGCCTCTTTCAGATTCAGCTCAGGGAAGCGGCTTTGGTATCTCCAGCCATGTCAAATGCCCTCTTATGGTCATTCTAGATACAACCTGACATGTTTGCATGAGTATCTACTCCTTATCTCTTGGAAATGTGTCCATCTTTATTCAACATAACATTCCAGTGAATGTTTTGTTGATGTCCTTAACTCCAGATTTACAAATCCAGCTGCCAGCCAACAGCTCATACACAGCTGTCATCTCAACTCACCATGACCAGTGTCAAATCATTTCTTTTCCCCTTTCCTACCAATTAACTTCTAAACTGTTTGCTAGCATGTAAACATATGACCCAGTTACTTAAATCAAAAAACCTTGATACTGCCGGGCGCTGGTGGCTCACGCCTGTAATCCTAGCTACTTAGGAGGCTGAAATCTGAGGATCGCGGTTCAAAGCCAGCCCGGGCAGGAGAGACCGTGAGACTCCTATCTCCAGTAAACCACCAGAAAACCGGAAGTGGCGCTGTAGCTCAAGTGGTAGAGCGCTCGCCTTGAGCTGAAGAGCTGAGGGACAGCACCCAGGCCCAGAGTTCAAGTCCCATGACCGACAAAAAAAAAAAAAAAAAAAAACAACCTTGATACTATTTTTTTTTTTGGTCATGGGGCTTGAACTCTGGGCCTGGGCATTGTCCCTCAGCTCTTCAGCTCAAGGCAAGCGCACTCTACCACTTAAGCTACAGCGCCACTTCCAATACTATTTTCACAATAGCTGTCAGCAAATCCAATCAGCTGTACCTCCCAAACGTACAAGTGGACCACTTTTCTGTGCCTGCCCCTCTCATTTGGCATGACTCACTAGTTTCCTGACTGCACCCTCTGTCCTGTCTATGCCTCTGCAGTCTTGACTCCACACAGTAGCTGTATTACAGATCTCTAATAACAGATTGTGTCACCCCTCTCCTGTGGGTTTTGCATCATCCGGCTGCTGGCTACCTCTCTGACCTAATTTTCTTCTACCTTCCCTGCTCAATTTTTCTATTCTAGCCATACTATCATCACTGATCCTTGGAAATACCAATCTCACACTCTGCTCAGACCTGAACACTGCATGGTTCACCCTGCCACTTTCCATATGGTCTCAAAATCTCATCTTCAGAAGCATTTCCAGATCTTCCTATCTCAAGTAACCAATGCTGCTACTCATTAGCCCCTTGTTCTATCTGTTCTTCACAACACTATGATAATCTACAATGTACTTGTTGGCAAATTTGTTCACTGTTTCTTCTATTAGAAAGTAAAATTCATAGAGGTAAGGAGGTTGCTCTGTTTAGTGCTATATCACTGTTGCCTACAATAGTACCCAGAACGGACTAAAACAAATAAACCCTAGCAATGCCTGGGCTTAGAGAACAAAACCTTGAGCATCACATGAATCATATCTCCACACTCCAAATAATACAGCAAGGAGTCCTGCCCAGACTTTATTAATGTAGTGGCAAATATTTCAGGAAGCAATCCAGGATGATCTGACAATATCCTCACTTCAGGATAAACATGAGTGAGTACTGGACTCCATGTCAAGTAGCCTACTTTTTAATAGAAACTTTTTTCTGAGATAAATGACAAAACAACAACAACAACAAAACAAAAACTTGAATACATTTACAGATATTCTCGTAAGAGATAAGCGTGTAGGATAAAGGGAACCACTAACGTCCAAAATCTCACAGCTATGAATGGAACTAGGAGATGAAGATCATAACCTCCACTGTCATGAAATTCAAACTAGATTAATAGGTGAGTTTTTCTACTATTGATGTGGAGAGGAGGTTGATGGTATAACTCAGGGATAGAATATGTACTTTGCACACCAAAAGCTCACAGTTCAATTCCCAGCACTGAAACAAACCAAACCCTGATATGGATTGTGGTCACTATGAAACAACAGGGAAATATAACCCAGCACAATACTACAGAAGTGACAATCACAGCAAATACCTACCCTTTGCCAGGCCCCAGCTTGGGAGAGCCCACTCCCTCTTTTGTACGAGAAAGAATGTCTCTCACTCGGAGAGCAGCTAGTGGGTCTTTCTCTTTCCCCTTATCAGCCAAGGCAGTAGGACTGAGGTTCAGTATGAGGAAAAGGCTGTTCAGCAAACACCAGGCACCCAACAACTGAAAGTTCTGGTAGTGCTGTTGTAAAAGGCACAAAATGAAATGTGATTAGAAACATCATAGCTTAGAAGCTCCTATCAAAATAGGAACACAGCAGAGACAAGCTTACCTCGCCACCTGCCCTGCGGGAACTGCTGATGGCTTGTCCAATCATGTCATAGATTTCAAGCTGTCCAATACCAAACAGACACAAAACTCTGAGCAAACTCACATATTTCATTATCAAAGTTAAAGGCTACTCAAATCAATTTAATTTGAAGAATTAAATATCTTCAGGTAATTTTTCAATAACAAAATTCAATCACATTTTCTTATCTTCATCTACAGCTGAATCCCACTTTTCCTTCAGTTCAAATGTCATCTTACAGTTCTCTCCCCCCAATTTAAAGCACAACACCCAGCTTTTCATCAGATGGCTTTTTATCACAATTGATTTTTTTCTACGCTTATCCCATCTAAAATTATCTTGTGGCTGGGAATGTGTCTTAGTAGTAGAGTGCTTGCCTAGCATGCATGAATCCCTGTGTTCAAATCCTCAGTACCACATAAACAGAAAAGGCCAGAAGCAGCACTATGGTTCAAATGGTAGAGCACTAGCCTTAGGCACAGAGCTCAGGGAAAGTGCCTGTGCCCTGAGTTCAAGCCCTAGAAATGGCAAAAAATAATAACAATAAAAATAAACAAAATTATCTTGTTTACTATGTCTCATACAAAAGCATATACCCGTTAAGCCCTCCATTGTATCATTTGAATAACTCATCTTTCACAAGGCTGTGTGCCACACTGACTTGCAGTGTTTATATACTATAGAGTCCTAGAGACACAGAAGCATCTATGCAAGCAATATATCAAATAACCTCTTAGACCTGTTACCCAGATAAAAGAGTGTGCAGAACTATCTATCTAGGGAGGAAACAAAATTGGTCATATTCCTTCACATCAGCATTTCCCGATGCATGCTCCACTTACACATTTCTGGACAATTGTAGCTGCATCACTTTCATAGTCTTCTTCTTTGGAGCTTGTGGATCCTGTACGCACTTGCTGAGCACTGCCCACATGAAGAATGGCCATACATGTTGCCACACTCACACCTGAAAAGGAGTATGTATGAACGAACAAATGCAGATCTCAGTCATGAGGCATTCCTAAAAACCCACACAAAGTGAAAGGCAAAACACTCACAACAATTCCAGGATTTGGCTGGGGGGAGGGGGAGACTAGCTCCATAAGGTCAAGATTAAACATGATCCCACAATATAATTCAATAATCACATCCCTGATATTTACACAAATGAGCTGAAAGCTTATATCCACATTAAAAACCTACACATGAATATTTATTACAACTTTATTCATAATTGCCTACAAGTGGAAGCCTTCAACAGGTCTATGGACAGGCAGACTACTATAGCCACACAATGGAATATAATCCAACATCTAATAAAGATGAACAACCAAGCCAAGACATGAGAGAATCTTAAGCATATATTGTCAGGCAAAATAAGTCAGTCTGAAAAGGATAGGTTGGGGTGGGAGATAAGAGGATAAGTAAGGTGAGAACAGGGACTTTTGGAGCAGTGGTATTATTCTGTATTATACATTAATTGTAGAGCTAGGCGCCAGTAGCTCACACCTGTATTCCTAACTACGAGGAGGCTGAGATCTGAGGACTACAGTCTGAAGTCAGTCTAGGCTAAAAAGTACCATGAGACTCTTCTCTCCAATTAACCGTCAGAAAACCAGAAGTGGAGCTGTAACTCAAAGTGGTAGTGCAAAAGAGCTCAGGGACAGTACACAAGCTCTGGGTTTAACCTAACAACCAATAATAAAAAAAATAATAATAATAATAGTAATGGATACATGGTATTATACATTTGTCAAAATATACAGAGCTATACAACACAAAGGAACCCTCATGGACCATGGATCAGAGGACCAAGGTCTGAACTTAGCCCACACAGCAAAGTCCATGGACTCTTATCTCCAATTAACTACCAAGAAAGCTGGAAGTAGAGCTGTGGCTCAAGTGGTAGAGTGCTAGCCTTGAGCATAAGACAGTCCAGGACTATTACACTGTGGACTCAAAACTAAAACCAATGGTTTAGGTTATAAAGTCACTTTAACAATAGCTTAAAAGAAACAGCATGGGGCTGGGAAGGTGGCTCAGTGGTAGAGTGCTTGCCTTGCATGCCTGAGGCCCTGGGTTCAATTCCTCAGCACCACATAAGCAAAAAGAAAAAAAGCCGGAAGTAGCGCTGTGCCTCAAGTGGTAGAGCGCTAGCCTTGAGCTGAAGAGCTGAGAGACAGCGCCCAGGCCCAGAGTTCAGGCCCCACGACCGGACCAAAAAAAAAAAAGAAACAGCAGCAGCTGTCAGGCACCCCCATCCAAGGCCGCATGAGCAAAAGGAAGAAAAGGGATTTTAGGGCTGGGAAGGTGACTCAGTGGTAGAGTGCTTGCCTTTCATGCAGGAGGCCCCGGGTTTGATTCCTCAGCACCACATAAGCAGAAAAAGCTGAAAGTGGTACTGTGGCTCAAATGGTAGAACACTAGCCTTGAGTTGAAGAGCTGAGGGACAGCGCTCAGTCCCAGAGTCCAAGACACATGACCAATCAAAAAAAAAAAAAGGGATTTTATGATAACATGGAGAAGATCATTCTTCAAACATCTGACCTATCCCATGCAGACTTCTTTCAATCTGCTTTCCCAGCACGACTCAAGCATTCCATGCTAAAAATATTCTACACATCTCTTATGGCCTTTTCCTTTCCTGTTTCATGTACAATTAGCCCATTTGCTCTCCACTGCTTGGTATAGGCTCCTTGTGAGCAGGGATTATATACTCTTGGTATCAACAGCACAACAATCTTTAGCACTTTGCTCTTCTTAGTAACACACGTTATGAAGTAAAATACATATTTAACACAATGCCAGCAGTTAAACAGTATGATCACCTTGAAAGACCATTTCACGTACATGTTGACATCAGATGTTCTTTAGAAAAGGGGAGCAAATAAAGCAGAACAGAGTTGTATGGTTTCATAAAAGTATGAGTAAATGACACTAGACATCATTTCTTACCTGCATACAGACAGCTTAGGCTGAGGACTGTTACATCTTGTAAACGAGAAGGATTGAGAGGTTCCAACACAGGAAGAGAAAGGGTATCCAATGCCATAGTTACATCAATCACCAGTGAATGAAAACTACAAGATAACAGAGAAGATTAACAAATGTCTCCTAATATCACTTGATTCTATGACTTTAAGGAAGGAGGCATACCATAAAGACAAGCCAGGCAACCAGGCACTGTGGCCACGCCTGCAATCCTAGCTACTCAGGAGGCTGAGATCTGAGGATCCTGGTTCAAAGCCAGCCCAGGCAGCAAAGTTCATGAGACTCTTATCTCCAGTTAATCACCAGGAAACCAGAAGTGGCACTGTGGCTCAAGTGGTAGAGTGCTAGCCTTGAGCTGAAGAGCTATGGGACAGAGCCTGGGCCCAGAGATCAAGCCCCATGGTCAACAAAACAAAAATAAAAATAAAAATAAATAAATAAATAAAAAGCCAGGTACATCTCTTCTGAAATTAGAATTTAAAGCACATGCTCCAGGCTGGGAATGTGGCTTAGTGGTAGAGTGCTTGCCTAGCATGCATGAAGTCCTGGGTTCAATTCCTCAGTACCACATAAACAGAAAAGGCTGGAAGTGGCAGTGTGGCTCAAGTAGTAGAGTGCTACCCTTGAGCGAAAGAAATCAGGGACAGTGCCCAGGCCCCAGAACTGGAAGGAAAAAAAAAAAAGCATATGATCCAAGAAACACCTTACCCATTACGGACAGCAGTGGCATCTGCCACTGTTGCAGGCATGATAAAGAAGGAATTGGCTAACACTGCATCTTGGAACCGATTGATGTAGCGTAGGAAATATGGCAGGTTCAAACACACACGCAGTAACTTCTCTGAACCACCTGGTTTAACAAAAAAGGCACAACCTCATGAAACAAGCCTGATTATTCCCAAAGAAGCACACAGCGGTAGGGGGTTTACATAAGCAGAGAAACTAACTGTCCACAGCTGTGGAATCTTACCAAGCTCTTGAAGACTGGCCACATTCTGAGCTATAAACACGTTCTTGGTCTTGATAGCAGAGGCTTGATCTGTGGATGACTGCTCATCATTTTCCCCTTCCACCTGAAGAGAAACACGGGCCTATCAAGACCCTTCTAGAGCCAGCCACTAGTTACACAGAGGGCTGAGATCTAAGGATCATGGTTCAAAGCCAGCACAGACAAAAAAGTCTGTGAGACTCTTATTTCCAATAAACTACTCAGAAAGGACAGAAGTAGCTCTGTGGCTCAAGGGGTAGAGGGCTAGTCTTGAGCACAAAAGAGGCTCAGGGACAGCACTAAAACATTGAGTTCAAACCCCAAGACTAGCAAAGAAAAAATGAAAAGGAAAGACACTACTGGGCTGTCCTATGCAAAATAAAGTTACCAAGAGTGCAAATACTCTGCAACCCCCCAGTTAACAATGGGAAAACTCTTTACTGATACTCGAAAAAACTCAAATTGTTTTCCCCAAGAAGGGAAAAATACACAGCTTTAAATACCATACATGCCATATATATATGTATATATATTCTACAAGTAGAATAATGTCTTTTACAAAAAACTATGTACAACCTCCTTACATTTATTTACATTGAGAAATGTCAAGAAGATGGGTCACAACCTATGTACAAAACTAACTAGGGTGATTTTACTCTGGTTTTCTACCACAGACATGTACATTCCATGCATTGCTAATAGCAGGATATATTTTAAGAGAAGAATCATCATGGAAACACCTCAGAATACACAAACTAAGATGACATACAAAGTCACTAGGCAATGAAGTTCTATGGGACCACTATCATATATATGATTCAGCCTTGACCAAAACATCCTATACAGTATGTGAGTTTTTATTACTTTATGTCACAAACATAGAATGCATTCTTTTCATAATGAAACCATCTTAATGAAGCCCATGAAAATGAGGACATTAGGCTGAACTCACCAGAGCCTGTGGACTAATGGGTGGTGATGCCACAGTTCTAGGGTTGAAAACTGAGGTCAGCTGGTTCAAAAAATTCATCTGTACCTCCTTCTGCCTCAGCTCAGGGTTCACCAGTGAGGCCAGCTCTTTCTGATCTTCCACTACAAAATACAGAAGAAACACCTGAGGAGAGCACTGCTAGCGGGCAAGACTACCATGGAGGTGGCCATGGATATAGCTGTGCAGGTGGTCCTGTGGCCAGGTCTGTAGACAGAACACTTACCATCGGAAAGGGTCTTCACTGTCTGTGGCAGTTTGGCTGATTTCATCATGGCTGTGAAGGTGATAATTTCAGTTCTGTCTAGTCGGCTACAACCAGTGCAGAGGCCTTTGATTAGGAGAATCAAGTGTTTCTGAAAGGAAATTGAAGTATGTCTTTCAGGAGACACTCCTCACTTTGAGGAATTTAAACTGGCACAGAGTCAAATTTAGATTCACACAAAGAATTGCCATTTCCAGGGCTGGAATGTAACTCAGTGGTGAAGGCTACCAGGCATGCAAGAGGCTCTGTGTTTGATCCCCTATAACACACACATCACACACACACACACACACACACACACACACACACACACACACGCACGCACGCACGCACGCACGCACACGCACACGCACACTGCAATGAGAAACCCAAACATAGATCAAAAGCTAATGGTCCTCACTCTACCTGGCTTGCAAGAACACAGTTGTGTTCACTCGCTCACAGGCAGCTCTGTGGCTATACTCAATTATACAAAGGCAGTGCTGACTAGTGACATACTACACAGCCCACAAATGATTCACTTCTGTTACAAACAAAGTCTATTAATCTCTGCACTATGCTATCCATTCTGGCAATTCCAAAAGTTATTCACAGTCGTATATTAAAATAAGGGCTAGAAAATGGCCCACAGCTCTTACCTGGGACACAGCACACGCTTCATCTGGATTCTCCAGACGCAGAAGAGAAAACTCAATTAGAACTTTACAGGCTGCTGCCACCGACTGAAGTTGGTTCCGTGGAACTGAGAAAGCAATAAACTTTATTTAATCTCAGACTGCTCAGACTGATCTCTTTGTGTCCAACACTCCCAATATCATTCGTGTTAGTAATTATTCAGAATCAACAACCCAAGGAGCAAACAAATGGTATATTGATAGCCATCAATTGTTCATGAGTCAATTTACCTTATATTTACTGGAAATTAAGATAACTGCAGCAAAAAATAACCTGGGCACCAGTGGTGCTACCTGGGAGGCTGGAAATGGGAGGATCAGAGTTGCAGGAAAACTCTAGGCAAAATAGTTCACAAGACTCTTTCTCAATCCACAGCTCACTGCTGTGGCACATGCCTGTCATACAAGGCTACCTGGTAAACTCAGGTTGGTGCCAGGCCAGCTAAGGCAGTAAAGTATGAACCACTCCGTCTCAACAGAGGCAAAATGGAAGAGGTATTGTTGCAAATCATCCCAGCAACAACAAAAAGTCTAGCTTAAAAACAGGTGGATAAGCCAGGCACTGATGGCTCACGCCTATAATTCTAGCTACTCAGATGGCTAAGATCTGAGGATAGTGGTACAAAGCCAGCCTGGACAAGAAAGTCTGTGAGACTCTTATTTCCAATTAATCTCAGAAAAAGGTGGAAGTGGTGTTGTATGGAGCACTAGCCTAGAGCAAAAAAAAAAAAAAAAAGAGCTTAAGAACAGTGTCCAATCTCAGTGTTCGAGCCCCAGGACCAGCCCAAAAAGAAAAGCAGATGAGGGGTAACCCTCAGGCATGCCTGGGCCAGAAGCAAGACAATGTCCTAAAAATAACCAGCAAAAAACTGGAATGGAGGTACAGTACAAGCTGAACAAGCCCAAAGCAAACCCCAATACAGCCAAAAAACAAACAACAAAACACACACACACACACACACACACACACACACACACACACACACACACACACACACACACACACACACACACACACACACACACACACACACACACACACACACACACACACACACACACACCACTGAAAATGCAAAAATTCAGAAATAACATAAAATAGGACTTGGACACTTTAGGGGTAGAAAAAATTTTGAGAAAGTTGGCAAGTCTCTTCATATACCCGAAAAACAAAGATATGTCACAAATTACCAAAACCAATGAGGACTACACCTTTAAATAACAACTGCTCACCCCTCAAGTACCTAGAAAACTATCCCCAGAAAACTAACACGAGTAAAGTCAATTAAATGCTGTGGACTTTAAGAATGGAATGGGACTGATTAATGGTCATGAAACAAGCATCCTAACTAGGAGCTTTTAAAGACTACTCAAGGCTGGAGGTTTGGCTCAAGTGGTAGAACACCTACCTAGCGAACACAAAGTCCTGAGTTCAAATTCCAGAATCACTAAATAAAGTAAGTATTCCTTTTGTTGTTGTTGTTGGGCTTGAACTCTGGGCCTGGACACTCTCCCTGAGCTCTTCAGCTCATGCTGCGTACCACTTGAGCCACAGTGCCACTTCCAGTTTTCTGGTGGCAAATTAGAGATAAGAGTCTCATAGACTTTCCGTGCCCGGGCTGGCTCTGAACCGCAATCCTCAGATCTCAGCCTCCAGAGTAGCTAGGATTACAGGCATGAGCCACCAGCACCCAGCTAAGTATTCCTTTTTTAAAATTAAGCTCCCTCAGCTGGCAAAGGAGCCCTACACAGTGGCTATTTGTCTCCTCTCTTGGATAAACATGTTAAGTGCTGAAATAGACTTCATTAGCAACTTGTTATATGCAAACCACCTCCTATTCCCAACTGTTAGAAGCCAGTGACAAAAGCAAGTACTTACTGAGGCTGCAAACTGTGGTAATGTAGTGAGTGGAGAGGGCGACAAAGGATGAGTAGAATGGCTCATACTGCTTCTCATGGTGCAGGATTTCTGATTCACTGTAAGGAAAACAAGACAACCAGCACTGATTTAGTGCCTACTATGTGCCACATACCCCACCCTACCCTGCCCCCCATAGATAGTCCATCAGTATCACTCACTACCAGCTGATGAGCTGGGAATGACATTCAATGCCAGAGTACCTGTCTAACATGGAAAAAGTCCTGATTCCATTTCAGCACACAGAAGAGGAAGAAGGAGAGGAGGAGAGAAAGAAGAGGGAAAAGAGTAAGAAAAGGAAGAGGAAAAGGAAGTAGAAAAGGAGGAGGACTGGGAAGGTACAGCTTAGAGAATAAAAATTAATTATATTGTTCAAAGTATTAGGCTTAGTAAGAAGCAGAGGTTAATAAAGAGAAAACATTTTCAAATTTATTTACAACAAAGAGCTGGGTATGAAGCTAAGCTAAGCACACAGAGGTAAAGAAGTGCAATAAAACCATAGAAGGAAGCCAGGCACTGGTGGATAACACCTGTAATCCTAGCTAATAGCGAGGGTGAGATCTGAGGATCTCAGTTCAAAGCAAGTCTAAGTAGGAAAGTCTGTGAAACTCTAATCTCAACAAACTGCTCAGAAAAAGCCAGAAACGAAGCTGTGGCTCAAGTAGTAGAGCACTAGCCTTGAACAAAAGAAGAGGACAGCACTCAGCCTTGAGTTCAAATCCAAGATTGGCACAAAAAGGAAAAAAGAAGAAATGGAGCATGTATGATCAATGAGGTTCATGTTGTCCATCAGAGGTTCTTTTTCTCATTTGTCATGAGAGAGAAAATGAAGCAACTGAAAACATTTTCAACTCATTTACAACAAAGAAAAGAGCGGGGCTGGGAAGGTGGCTCAGTGGTAGAGTGCTTGCCTTGCATGCCTGAGGCCCTGGGTTCGATTCCTCAGCACCACATAAGCAAAAAGAAAAAAGCCGGAAGTGGTGCTGTGGCTCAAGTAGTAGAGCGCTAGCCTTGAGCTGAAGAGCTGAGGGACAGCGCCGAGGCCCAGAGTTCAGGCCCCACAACTGGACCCCCCCCCCCAAAAAAAAAAAAACAAAGAAAAGAGCAGGGTATGAATCTAAGCTAAGCACACAGAGGTAAAGAAGTACAAGTAAAACCATGTCAGGAAGCCATGCACCGGTGGCTTATACCTGTAATCCTAGCTAATCAGGAGGCCAAGATCTGAGGATCCCAATTTAAAGCTAGTCAGAGCAGAAAAATACAAGATTCTTATCTACAGCTAATCTGCAAAGCAATGGAAGCAAAGCTATGTCTCAAGTGGCAGAACACCAGCCTTCAATGAAAAAGCTAAGGACAGTACTCAAGTACTGAATTCAAACTCAGTACTAGCCCCCAACCAAGTTTATAAAAGCCTCTAAATACCAGCAACACTCAAATTCCTGGTGATCAACAGAAAGCTAAATCCCTTTGCTTCTGCCTCATGCTTAGTTTTCCTTCACTTCACTGCCTTACCTTCCTGTTTTTAAAAGCTGAGCTTCTGCTGGGTACTGATGGCTGACACTTATAATCAATCCTATCTACTCAGGGGACTGAGAACTGAGGATCGCAGTTCAAAGCCAGCTCAAGCAGACAAATTCAAGAGCCTCTTATCTCTAATTACTCAGCAAAAAAACATGAGGTGAAGGCCTGGCTCAAGTGGTTGTGCACCAGCCTTGAGTGAAAAAGCAAAACAAAGGTGTGAAGCCATAGGTATTAGTCACTTAATGAAAGAAACTGTATTCATTCGCAAAGAAGTCATCGAAGGATGCCAAGAAATGGGGAAATAAGAAAAAGGGGCAGAGACTAACTAGGAAGGAGAAAATATGACACAAGGGATGAAAACTAAGACTTCAAAGTGAAAGCATGCTTTTCTTCAGCTTAGCCAGACTCTTCCTGAGACACCTGCTTCTAACAAGCTTTATAACAATAGCACCTCTGAACCTAGAACACTGCTGACAGGCAGAAACTGAGGCTTTTCTACTCCATAACAAATAAATGCAATGCAGAGTAGAAAGGGAAACAGCAGCTAAGCAGCCAGAACAGAGAAATCCAATTTGATGGCTAAGTGAAAATGGAACTGAGTAGGGTCTGGAAATGTCTAGCTCTTTTGGGGAAGAGGTAGGAATCCAAGAGGAAGCAAAATAGATGAAGGACTAACCTTCCTTCTTCCTCTCAGATAACATACTATAAATCTTTTTTGTAATATGGAAACTCCACAGCCTTTTACTCTTTCTCAAATTCATGAACTATACAATCCATCATGTTTATCTGCCATAACACACAATATACATATATAACACATACACATTCATATATATACGCATACATATATACACATATTCATCTTGCTATTGTTAACCAAAGAAATGAAAACTTCCTCTCAGAAAATTCCCAATACTAAGACCTGGAAACATTAGTCAATGGAACTAATCTCACAGCTAAACTTTTTTTTTTTTTTTTTTTTTTTTTTTTTTTTGGTCGTGGGGCCTGAACTCTGGGCCTGGGCGCTGTCCCTCAGCTCAAGGCTAGCACCCTACAACTTGAGCCACAGCACCACTTCTGGCTTTTTTCTGCTTATGTGGTGCTGAGGAATCGAACCCAGCGCCTCATGCCTACAAGGCAAGCAAGCACTCTACCACTGAGCCACCTTCCCAGCCCAAACTCTTATCTTTTTTCTTTTCAAACTCTTATCTTTTGGTGGTGGGCTTCTCTTCCCCTCCCCCCACAGGGTCAATCACAGACTGAAAACCTACAGAATATATAGAATATAAATAAATATAAATATAGAATATAAGCAATACAAATATAAATACTTAATACAGAATATTGATATATTGATATAATTTATATATTAAATATATTTATATTCTGTAGAAATACAGCACTATTGCACAACCTTCTCCCTTTCAAGGTTTTTTTTAATGAAATAACTATGCATTAGATAATGGAAATGTTTGTTCTATTAGCCTCTCCCTTCCCAAGTAGGAGTCTTTGCCCTAAATTCTATCCAGTATAAAAAAAAAAAACAAAAAAAAACAGGGATGGTCAAAGAGGCTTATCATAAAAGATTCCAGGGCAGCCCAGGAAGAACTGGCTTAGAAGATTTTTTTTTTTTTTGGATGGTACTCGAGTTTGAACTCAGTCATGAGCCTGCTTACCCCACTTGCTTTCCAGATGTTCTATCTCTTGAGCCATACCTCCAGCTCTGCTTTTGCTAGATATTTTGGAGATGAAGTCCAGCAAAGTTTTCTGCCTAGGTCGGGCTGTCCTTAAATAATCTTCCTGATCTCAGACTGAGTAGCAATAATTAAGCATAGACAACTGGTGCTCAGGTGAGAAATATGTTTTTTCTTAATCTATAGTCAATGAAACTATCCAATGCCAACTATGATCACCAATGTTTTTTGTACAATTTTCTTAAAGAATTATCTGTACCTTTACATAGAAGGCTACATTTAGCAATTATACTGAATAACTCAGTATGGCATGTGCCCCATTGGCCAAGTTCCAGCTCTACTTCTGGTCTGGAAAGTAATCGTGTTTATTAGATTTTATCTTTACTACTAGAAAGACACTAAAGACACTTTTTTTTTATTGTGAAAATACTGTACAGAGGGGTTACAATTACATGGGCACTACAGACACTTATATGTCTAAATAAACCAGATACTATAAATGAATATGCACTCTCTAAATAAACTCAGAAATCTAATGACACTTTTGAATATCTTCACAATTTATCCACACTAGTCTATTCCTCCTTTGTTTCACAATGTTTACACAGTCAGACAAACTTATAAAACAGTCTGGACCTAAGAATTTTAATGTATCTTTTCTTTAAAACTTCAAATATAAAAGCATGCATTAAAGGCTTGGGATAGAAATTGGAATGGTGGCATACTTTTAGAGTAAGTGTCATCACATCCACATTCAACAGTCTAGGAGAACTCAGATAAGCAAGCTGCCAGACCAGCAGTAAGAGTGGCTTGAGGGACTAGGACAAGGGAAGAAGAGAATTGTAAACTTCAGGAGAAAACTAGAAGTCCCTGGAGACAAGAAGGGCAGACACCACAGAGAGAAACAGACGGGAATGGTAACATACAAGTAGCAGCAGAGGCATCTAAACATGAGACTAGCTAGAAACAGAACTCTCCAAACCCTCACCTCCAGCATTTATCAGTGCAGATTTTGATCCGGTAATCTCTAGGGTCACGACTAAGAAATATTCCCACATTGAGACCCTTCACTTTTTGGAAAGGCAAATAAAAATAGCTTTTGAGAAAATGATAACAAGGTATAGTTTGTTGGCTCTAAGTCAGAAGAGTCAACAAACTACTGACTCCACACTAAATCCAGCCAGTGGCATGTAAATAGCACATGAAATTCAAATTCTGGAACACAGCTGCGCCCATTCATTTGTGTATATTTTTGTGCATGGCTGCTTTCACACTGCAATGGCAGAGCTGAGAAGTCCAGAAATCACAGGACCTAGAATAATTTATTAACTGGCCTATACAAAGTTTGCTGATCTGAGCTCTACACTGAATTGAACACTCAATATTGTTCTATACCATAAAAAACTTACAACCTAGATACTTCTTCTAGAAATTTTTATGATCATACTCTTCATACAGAGCCTGAAGAAGACACATAGCAGGCTTTCAAAGTTAACTGTGTAGCAAAATTAGAATAGGCCCGTCAAAATTCTTGACTTAAAAAAAAAAAACCTGGTGTTACTCAATACCCATCAGTAAACATGTTATTTTGAAGCCATAGAGATTTACTAGTGTCTACAAAGACAACTAGATTCTCTCAGATCATACAAGGTGTGGGAGGTGCCAGTAGCAATTAACTGGCAAAACTGAAATCAAGTCTGATGAATTTTTGTTTTGGTTTCCTCAAAAGGCTGAACGTGTTTGCCCTAAATATTGCAACTTAACAGAAATGGCCCAGAATATAGGTAGATGAATTACAGGGTTTCCATTAATTGATTTGATAACTTCAGTTCACATCCATAAGAACAAAAGTGACATTCCTCACTATAAGTAACGATGAATGATTCAGGGAAATAACAGTATCCCAAACATTTAAGACAGTAAGAAGAAAAAAAGGCTATTTGAAAGTAGTTTGTTTGTTTGTTTGTTTGTTGTAGGTGCTGGGGCTCAAACTCAGGGCTTAAGTGCTGTTCCTAAGCATCTTTGTGCTCAAGGCTAACAGTCTGCCACTTGAGCCACAGAACCACTTCTAGCATTTTCTGAGTGTTTATTGGAGATAAAAGTCTCACGGGGGACTGGGAAAGTGGCTCAGTGGTAGAGTGCTTGCCTTGAGTGCATGAGGCCCCAGGTTCAATTCTTCAGCACCACATAAACAGAAAAAGCCAGAAGTGGTGCTCCAACAAAGATCCTGAGATCACAGCCTCCAGAGTAGCTAGGGATTGATTACAGGCATGAGCCACATACAGCCCCCCCCCACACACACACACACACAACAGTACTATCTTTAATACTTGTTTATATCATCTCAACATTCTTGGCTTAACAAGTAGAAAAATCCATCTGACCTTACCAAAGGCAGACATCATTATAATTTGTTTAAAAAAAATCCCCACCCACAGCACCATAGTGAATATCTCAAGCCACCATGGGCCTTAGGTAAATTGCAAATAACAATTCCTAAGTTTATGGATGACATTTAGATATATACACCCCTGTCCACGCAGAAAGCTAAAATGCCCCCATTTGGCAATCGCAGGGAACTGCAAGGTTAGCTAGGAAAATGAAAGTGAGACTGACTTTAAAAGTGCAAGTTTACTATTAAACTAGTGAAGGATCGCTCTGACCCTGCAAAATCATCACCTTCTTATGAACACAGTGACTGCCACCACAACGTGCACAAAGGTAGGAAACATTTAACCGCACGCCAGCGTACAGTCCTGTTTGTAAGAGTCTGAAATAGGAGGAGAGAAACAGAGACTGACTCTCTTGCAAAAATACTCTCTCAGACTCACACACTCAAATGCTTCAATCTTAGACCCTCACAGTAGAAATACAAAAGGAGTGCAACGTAAAAGGAAAGTCATCCGTGGTCAACTAGTGGCTTCAGTCAGAGAAACAGCACGTGCCCCCAGTGATTACAACACCGGAGAGACCGTTATTAAATTATGGTGGTGTGCCTCCAATTTAAACCCCGGGCTCCGCTCCCGCTCAGCCCAGGGGCACGAGTGCTGGCGAGAAATGCAAACTCATCCACGAGCCTTGACCTTAGCCCAGGGGCAGCCCCGGGACCTGCTCCTGGATGCGGGGGCCCCTCTCCGCCACGCTCCCGCCTGCCCGCCACGCCCTCCCTGCCCAGGCGGCCTCAAAAGTTTTGCTCGCCCGGAGAAGTCGAGGCACAGATGATTGACATAGGCTGGCGGGTGGAGCCTCCCACAGCCCCCTCGTCACCCCGAGCCCGGGAGCCCCAGAGCCACGCTAGGGCGGGTCCCCCCCGGGAGGCCCGAGGCGGCCCTGAAAGCGGCCTCGACGGCCCGGCCTGGCCTCCCCTCCCCCCGCCGCCTCGCCGCGCCCCGACGGGGCCGCCGCCCGGTACCTCTCGATGACTGAGGCCACCAGCTGCGGCAACTCCTTCATCTCGAAGGCCGAGTAGGACGCGGACAGCAGGGGCCGTACCGCCACCTCCCAGCCCGGAGCTGTGTCTGCCCCGGTCACCGGGGACGCAGGCGCCGCTGCCGGCGCCGCTGCCGTCGCCTCTTCACCGCCGCTCGTCGCCATCTTCCGTCGTACTACTGCGGCTCCCTCCGGGGGCTTGCCACCGGCCCAGCGCCGCCTCCCGGGAGGGGGCGGAAGTGAGGTAACCGGACGCGTCAGACTGTGCGCCGTCGTCGCCGGTAAAAAACGCGACGCGCGGGTTGGCCTGTCGGCCCTTCACCGAGAGCGACGTGACGTGAAAGCAGGTCGGAGGCGCTACGCCTGCGCAGAACCTAGCATTGGCCGGGCGGGGTTCGGAAGCGACGGGCTCTGCGCATGCGTGCCGAGCGACTTTCCTGCAGGCGTCGGCTACGTGGCTTCCGGCTCCCAGGAAAGGTGAGTTGGGGACTTGGATTTGGTGGACTTGGGCAGAGCAGCAGGTTAGATTATCCATCCGCGAAGGTAACGGTCCTCGCCCGAGACAGCTAAGGACCAGGAGAAGAGTCTAATCGCCTTCACCTACTAGTCGTTCTGGCGCCTAACAGGCCACAAACTTTCCCCCAGAACCGCCCTCGTTATTGTCTTAATTACGTATCCTTATTCTCTTCGCTCCCAAAACTTTTCCATGCTCAGATTCCCTCTATAGTAACCTTTTTTGAGAGCCTGCCCAAGCTGGATTCGAACTGGCAACTGTTTTGCCTGAGCCTCCTGAGTACTGATGATTGCAGTAGTGTGCCACTACGTCCAGCCCTCAGTAATAATCCTGTCGGCTTGTGCTGACACTGTTAAATAGCCATTTCTTTAATGAATGAATGAAAGGAAGATTATACGTCTCAACTGAAACCCTCTACTCCCAAATAGCTGGTCACAGAACTGAGTTAAATTTTAAAATTCCTAAGAGACATTATGTAACAGAAAATTTAATGAAAGGATAAAGTTAGACAGCAACGACTGAATGGCATAGCTTAAAGATCTCTGTAGAGACACTGATGAGATCTGAGAGGTAGGAACTTTTATGTGCCTTGACACTTCTAGGTGTTAAATGATATACACAGAAAGCATCACTGGCAGATATATTCAGTTTGTTCACTTTCATGATTATAAATTACATTCAAACAACCACCAAAGGTATACTAGGTGCCTAACTTCAGGAGCTCAAAAGCAAGTGATACTTGTATCTTGTAATCCATTGGAAACAGTTAACTTGAAATGAATGCTAACAGATTCAACATTTAGGAAACAATTACATGAATGACCCAGATGTATTAAATGGACGGTGAGGGGCAGATGTCAATTGTCAGATTGACATCTGACAGCTGCAGCAACTCCTTCATCTCGAAGCCCCAGTAGGAGGACAGCAGGGGCCATACTGCCACCTCTCAGGCTGGAGCTGTGTCTGCCCTGGTCAACTGGGACGCAGCTGCTGCCTTTGCCTCTTCACCACCACTCTTTGTAAATGTCAATTGACACAGATGTCAATTTGTTCTCAACTTTTACAAAGTTGCAAGAAAAGTAATCTAAATATTTTCTGGAAATGACCACTGCAATGCCTTTTGTTACAATTCATAACAAATTTTTTCAGACTGAGGTAAACTGGAAAACACTGAAAAACAGCAGGGTGCCAGTGGCTCACACCTGTAATCCTAGCTACTCAGGAGGCTGAGATCTTTTGCTGTTCAAAGCCAGCCCAGGCAGGAAAGTCCCTGAGACTCTTATCTCCAATTAACCACCAAAAAAAAAAAAAGGGAAGTGGCGCTGTGGCTCAAGTGGTAGAGTGTGTGCCTAGAGCTGAAGAGCTGAAGGGCAGTGCCCAGACCCAGAGTTCAAGCCCCACGACTGAACGAAAATAAATACAATTGAAAAATAGTCAGGAACAAACACAAAAAATAAAAACCACTAGATCAGCAAAAGTTAGATCAATCATTTAAAAAAAAAACATAGTAGTATATGGATGCATTCCTTGTAGATGACCTTTTAGATTCCTTAGTCATCTTGGTTCAGTAATTCTTTGACCAGAATGACTGTTCCAAGTCACAAGGGACACACTCCTGTCACAACTCTTTGATTACAAAACCTAGCTATTATTACCGTTATACAAAAACAGGAACTTATTGAAATGATTGAACACCCACCCAGACCTCAGCCTGGTTGAGATAGTATAAATACCCTCAGGAAAGGGACTGCTTACTACTGATCCCTTAGTTCCCACTCTGTACTTATCAGATTTTTTTCTTCCTTTTTTTGTTTTGCTAATAAATCTGTTAGTAATAAATCTTCACTGCCCCATTATGAATCTTGTCCATGGATCTTGTTATCATTGCAATGGTGAAGCCAATGGGGAGAAAAGTGTGTTGAGTTGCGGATCCTCCTCTCCTATTAGGAATACTACTTGCCCCATACTCTACTCTAGTGGCAAGAATAAAAATAGAGCTGAGTGCCAATGGCTCACATCTGTAATCCTAGCTACTCAAGAGGCTGAAATCTGAAGATCACAATTCAAACCCAGCCAGGGCAGGAAAGTCCATGAGACTCTTACCTCCAATTAACCACCAGAAAACCATAAGTGGCACTGTGGCTCAAGTGGTAGAGTGCTAGCCTTGAGCTGAAAAGCTCAAGGACAGTGCCCAGGCCCAGAGTTCAAACCCCAAAACCAAAAAAAAAAAAAAGATTAGAAGCCTAGTTCAATTTAGTAATATACTACAGTTACTTATAATCCACAAGTATTGATTTGCCCATAATATTGTATACCTTATATATGAGTGGAAACTGCAAGGAATTTCAAGTTTATAACATAGCAGGAAACCAAGGAAGGGAAGCAATACAAGATTTAAATAATTAGAGTTGGTACTACAAGCTAGATGTGGTGCTGTACACCTATAATCCCAGCATTCCCAAGGAAGAAGCTAGCTGAGTCACACTGTGAAACTTTGTCTCATAAAAACAAAGATAAATCCAGGCCTTGATGGCTTACAGCTATAATCCTAGCTACTCTGGAGACTGAGTTCTGAGAGAATCATTATTGGAAGCCAGCTTAGGCAGGAAAGTCTGAGAGACTCACATCTCCAGTTAGTTAACTACCAAAAAACTGGAAGTAGAGCTATGGTACAGGTGGTAGAACATTAGGCTTCAGGAAAACAGCTCAAGGACAGCACCCAGGCCCTGAGTTCAAACCCCAAGATTAGCACCAAAAAAAAAAAAAGATAAAATCAGTATAACCAAGTAAATAGTAAAAATTGATGTGATGTTCATTAATAGCCAATGTTAATTAGTAAATGCTTACCTCACATTTCTGTAAAAGGGACCTTAAGTATATCAGTTCTGCTTAAAAACAATATATTAGCAAAAACAGCCTTTCTGGTAAAGATTTTATAAAATATTTTTAAATTCTTTAGTTCTGCTATTGCTATCTTTTAAGTTTTAATCAGTACAGTTTTTGCTCATTAGACAAGGAGAAAAGAATAAAGCTTATGTGTATTCATCTTTGGGGAATCTGGCTAGAAGGTGTCTAGAAACTCTGTACTATCCTTGCAAATTTTTTATGAAATTGTGTCAAAAATAAAAGTTCTTTAAAGTTTGTACTTTGCTTTACAGTTAGAAAAACATAATTAGTTTAATGACAGAGAGCCTACTATGTGCCAAACACCTGACAAAAAGAATGTAGTGGAGCTCCCAGGCACAGTTATTCAAGAGGATAAGATCCTTAAGTCTTATTCCAGCCAGCACATAAAGACACTCTATCTCCAGTTAACCAGCCAAAATCCAGAAGTGGAGGCATGTATAGACATGCGGCTAAAGCAGCAGAGTGCCAGCCTTGATCATAAGGATAAGCAAGTTATCTGTATGAGACCCTGAGATGAGTCTCAGAAATGGAAATAAATAAACTCCCAGTAGAGGTTTTTTGTTGGTTTTGGTTTTTTTGGTTTTTTTTTTTTTTTTTTTGGTCGTGAGGCCTGAACTCTGGGCCTGGGCACTGTCCCTCAGCTCTTCAGCTGTGACTAGCGTTCTACCACTTGAGCCTCAGTCCCACTTCCAGCTTTTTCTGCTTATGTGGTGCTGAAGAATCGAACCCAGGACCTCATGCATGCAAGGCAAGCACTCTACCACTAAGCCACCTTCCCAGCCTGTTTTTTTTTAAGGTCACATTCTTTGACTGTGGCTGCCATGTCATGAGGAGCCGCCAACATGTCAGCACATCTACATTGGATGGTTATGACGAATGCTCTCCATTTCCTCAAGAAGAATAAACAGCTAGGCACTGGTGGCTCACACCTGTAATCCTAGCTACTCAGAAGGCTGAGATCTGAGGATCACAGTTCAAAGCCAGCCCTTGCAGTAAAGTCCAAGAGACTCTTTATCTCCAATAAACACACTAGAAAACCAGAAGTGGCGCTGTGGCTCAAGCAGTAGAGTGCTCACCTTAAGCTGGAGAGCGCAAGGACAGCGCCCAAGCCTAGAGTTCAAGCCCCACGACCAACAAAATAAAAAAAAAAAGAAGAAACAGACTTAACAACATGGAGCCCAATAAACTAAAGGTACATAACTCCTTCTGGTACAAGAGACTGATCTACCACAAAACTGTGGTCATGCCCACCAAAGCAAAGGTGCTGTGGTGGTCTTGAAGCAGAGATCAGGCTAGCAGAAGCCAGCTACATCCTACATGTCGACCATCATCAAGGCTAACCTCAGCAGCATCAGACACACGATTCACAGGAACAAGTACCACCTAGATACCCTGGCTGCTGTCCCGTTTAGCCAGAAGCATGTGGTAGTAAAGAGATAGCAGACTGTCCCACTAAAGAGCTCCTGACCTCCACACCCTCAAAAACAATAATCACCAAATTTCTCAACCATCTTTAAAAAAAAAGAAAGTTCTTGCTAACTTTTTTTTTTTTTTGGTTGGTCATGGGGATTGAACTCTGGCCTGGGCGCTGTCCCTCAGCTCTTCAGCTCAAGGCTAGCACTCTACAGCTTGAGCCACAGCACCACTTCCCATTTTCTGGTGGTTAATTGGATATGAATCTCACGGCTTTTCCTGCCAGGGCTGGCTTTGAACAGCGATCCTCAAATCTCAACCTCCTGAGTAGCCTAGGATTACAGATGTGAGCTACCAGCACCCGGCTTGCTAACTTTGCACCTTCTATAACTTCAAGGAACTGAGAAGAAACAGATGTCAAGGGTTGAAGTGAGGCATTGCTGGCCAGAGCCAAATACTACTGTAAGATTCAGAAAGGCCAATACCTGGGTGGGAGGGTGGGGGAGACTTAGACTAAGATATTAGCCGTTTTAAGAACCTGCTTTGAAGCCAGCCATGGTGATCTATGTTATCCCAGCACTCAAAAGGGAAAAAGATCATGAGTTGAGAAGCTAGTATGGGCCACATAGCAAGATGGTCCCAAAAAGCCAAAACACAGGGAGATTCTCTGAAATTATGTCACATATGTAAATGAAAACTAGAATCTTGGAGATTCATTGGGCTATGCAATCTGTTATCACTTCCATGTCTTTTTTTTTTTTTTTGGGGGGGGGGGTTCCGGTCATGGGGCCTGAACTCTGGGCCTGGGCGCTGTCCCTCAGCTCTTCAGCTCAAGGCTAGCGCTCTACCACTTGAGCCACAGCGCCACTTCCGGCTTTTTTTTTCTGCTTATGTGGTGCTGAGGAATCGAACCCAGGGCCTCATGCATGCAAGGCAAGCGCTCTACCACTGAGCCACTTTCCCAGCCCCACTTGTATGTCTTAATATAAAACAGTCCCAATTCCAGACAGGTCATTTTAAATTGGGGGGGGGAGGGGGGAAGGAAGAATCCTGTGCTACTCCCTTCACCCACGTTACCTTCAACAAAGTAGGATTTGAGTCAGCATGAACAGATGGCTGTTTTTTCTGGAAATCTTAGATGTTCATTCTCTTACTAGTATAAATTTGATAATTTTATTACTAAAACCTAATGTTTTCCTTTCTTCCTTGCCATAACGTACCATCAGCATATTACTACAAAACCATGAACAATTCTGTTTTAAAATAGCCTAGACAATCATGATTATATTGGTATGTTTCTTTACTAAATACATTTCACTTCTAATCTAAAAGCCTCAAAGTAAATCTTCCCAGGACACAAAAAAGCTTAGGTAAGAATCATTCGTCACAAGCTTTATTCCAACACTTGAGTGTACCTCTCACCTCAGGGCCAGAAATGGCTAACCCATGTTTTGTTCTTCACAATAAAGAGAAAGACCCTCTTTCCCCAAGTCCAAGAACAAAGAAACATATTAGGATTCCTTTCATTTGTAGCAGAGACACAGCAGCCCAGCCAATCAGTAATGAAACATCCTTAGTATCAGTTCTCTACCCCTACCCTTGCAGAATTTAAAACCTCAAAGGTTATATCAGAATCAAGGATATACCACAGACACACACATAAAGTTAAATCACTAAGATTTAAAACCTTATTTCAAAAGAAATATATTGACCCACATGTAAATTTATTTCTAACAACTAGCTGGGAATATAGCTTAGTGACCATGCATGCTTGATGTATGAGAGGCCCTGGGTTCAAATACCATACCCAAAAATTTAAAAAAAAAAAATCTAAGCTTAAAATAAATAATAGGATTCTTAAACAGATAGCTTTCTCTTCCCAGATTGTAAGAGAGTAGGCCAGCCTATTGGTAAAATGAGAGCTTATGAGATTATCTCTCTTCCCTTGAAATCTCAATAAGAGGTCAGAAAATCCAGTAGTTCTAACCAGGCCTCTGCTCTAACCTATCTCAGGAGACTGGCACTGGCAATGTTCACTACACCAAGACGCTGGATATACTTGACTTGGACAAAGACTAGGAAACCCAACCTAATGAATGACAGCATAAAACCAGAGACTTAGTTAAAATTGTGACACCATGTACAGACTCTTCCATCTGCGTCACACTGGAGAGCAGGCATGAGAGGCCAGATCAGTGCTTGGACCTCAGCTATGGATGGGCCCTAGTCCCCACCATCAAGGCAAAGGCACAGGGTCGGAGTTAGCTAAACTGAAGCAAGGGCAGGGGGTGAACATCTCTAGAAGATAGGGGCACAGAAGGCAGGCAAACAGAAATCCACTTGAACAAGCCTCACAAGAGAGAGACATCAGGTGGGCGCTGGTGGCTCAGCCTGTAATCCTAACTACTCAGGAGGCTGAGATTTGAGGATTAAAGTTTGAAGCCAGCCTAGGCAGAAATGTCTGAGACTCTTACCTACCAATTAACCAGCAAAAAGCTCTAAGTGGATATGTGGCTCAAACTCAAGGTGTGGTAGAGCACTAGCCTTAAGCCAAAAGGTAAGGTGAGAGTATAAGGCCCTGAGTCCAAGTCCCAGTACTGACACAGAGAGAGGTCTTGGGGGGGGGGGGGGGGGGAACATTCTTGAAGACTTTTGGATGAGTAAAGAAACCCAAGCAGCAGCTTTAGGGGAGTCTCTCAGGTACAGGAACTCTTCAGCTGTTCTGGGTGAACACCATGTCTGTCCACAAAAGGTGTCCGATTCCATGTGAAGATACACCTTACACCTCTCAGATAAGAACCCAACACACATACACACACAAACCTCCGCCAAACGTCACCAAACCACGGTAGCTGCTTAGCTAACTCCCTCTATCCCTCTGTCCACTCTGGCACAAAAATTGGGCCTCTACCGCCAGGCACGATTAAGCAGTTTTACTTGTGCCAGCCTCTTCGTGATCATAGTGGCAAAAACTAGGCCAAAGAGGACACTGCTGATGAGCACATAGTCATAGTCATCCTTCAGGACATCAAACTGTTTGGAGGGATAGACTCGAGTTTGGTAAATATCCAGGCCATAGGCCACCACCTGGAAAGCAGAGACAGAGAATTAGAACAGCAGCCAGTGAGCCTCTGCAACCTCAGACTTAGGTAATTTACTGAAGGAAATGGGATCCCCAGGAGTGAAACCCAAGAGCAGCTATCCCACAGGGCAGCTGTAGCCTCTACTCACCAGACAAGTAGACTCCAGGCCTGAAGGAGCTGTGTAGATACCTCGCATTCGAGAAACTGTCTGGTTATAGTTGATGAATCGCTCTGCATGGATCTGTACATCTGGAGAATATGGGATCAGGTTCTCCTCTCTGCAAAACACCAGCCAGGACAGGACACTGAGAACCGCCAGAGACCTCCTGGTGGCCCTTCCTGAGTCCTGCATGGGTGCCATGCCACATACCTAACCTCAAATCTCCCTCCATGTCTACTTGTACTAGTGATTAAACGTGTGGCAGCTGAAGCCGGGCACTGGTGGCTCACGCCTGTAATTCTAGCTACTGAGGAGGCTGAGATCTGAGGATCATGGTTCAACGCCAGTCTGGACAGGAAAGTCCATGAGATTCTTATCTCCAATTAACCACGGAAAAAAAAAGGGAAGTGGCACTGTGGCTCAAGTGGTAGAGCATTAGGCTTAAGCTGAAGAGCTCAGCGACAGCACCCACACCCAGAGTTCAAGCCCTACAACTGACCAAAAAAAAAAAAAAAAATTGGCAGCTAAATATAGGAAGGAAGGTTATTGGAGGGATTAAGACTGAGCTCTGGATTCCTGCCTTGTTCTAAACCAAAGCCTATAACACAGCTGACCAGCACTACACACTAGAGCAAAGTCAGGGCATTTTCGAACCCACACCCTGAGCCACTAACCCTGCTTTCTGCTATTCTTAGGAGTGCCTCAGTTCTGCATCTCCAAAAACCCAATTATCCCCCCCACATCTTCCCAGCTTGGTGATCCAAGCACTCTCATGCAGTGCCACAAGGCACACTCCTCTGGTCCTTATGCACTCCTTCCTCTCCCTACCTACACCTGTTTACACTCCTAATGAAGAGAGGAAAATGGAGAAATGGTGGTAGGTAATACAAGGTACTGCTGACAGTCAATATACTATTGGCTGCTACACACAATCTGGTCTTTAGGACTTCTGTGGCCTTCCTTCCTGGGAGGTCACCTCAGGCCTGACCTCTCTGCCCTCAGACTTAACCTCAGGACCATCCGTTATGCTGCCTCTTCCCTCTGCCTGGACTGTTCTCCCCCCAGTATCAGATGGTGAATCCCTTCACTACAGGTTTTCACTAACAAATTGCCTTTCCAGAGGGACTTTTCCCAGCCACCCATCTCAAGGTTCCTGTGCACATTCTCTACCACATCCTTCGTAGCCAATCCCAGTATCCTTTCTTCCTGTCTTTACAAGTACCTGACCCTACATGTTTTACTTGTTACTGACTTATTGTCCATTTCCGTAGAATGTAAGCGTCAGGAGGACAGAGTTCTTTGTTGGATTTGCTTTCATCCTGGCCCCAGCAAACCACGACAACCATGGCCAATTAAAGACCAAGGTTAAGCAGTAAGGTCAAGTTCCTTATGGCCAGAGCCTTTAGCACTGCCCAAAGGGTCTCACCTGCTTTGTTCTGTTGGGATTTCTGGGCGTCGAGGATCCAGCAAGGCTTTCGGGAGGGAAAGAATTGCTCCAGAAGGCAGCCCAACTGCAGGGGGGGAAATGTAAGTGTTCACACATATGCAATCCCATCGAGAGTGTTATTATATTCATATTACCAAAATACTATTACCACAGAAATTTAAAATACACTAAAGCCAAACAAACAGGGCTAGAAGCATGGCTCAGCAGTATAACACCTGCCTGGCAAGTGCAAGGCCCTGAGTTCAAACCATAGTCCTACCAAAAATAAATTCAAAAGGGTCAATGAACCTCCCTTAAGAAGCTAAAAACTGTAATCCAGTAATATGCATAGGTGTGAATGGAACTCTCAGGACTCTAGATGTTAGTTTCTCCATAGGTCAGATCATCCTAAATTACCAGAAAATTCAGTTCTAGAAGCAAGCCATGGTTATCAAAGAGTGTGGAAGGTCATGGATCTCCTCATCCCTGTCCTTCCATCCAGTAACAACTCCCAGTAAGCATGGAAGAGCTGGTGTCCACTGCTGTGGTAGGTAGTCTGGCAGGGCAGAGGACCAGGCAGTCTTAGACAGCACCAGTTTCAGTAATGATGATCCAAGTCCACAAACTGCCAAGAGGGCTGGCTTCCTCTTGACAATCAGATAGTAATACCTAGTGCTTGCCAAAGCTGAGAGTCACTAGACTGGACAGGATGAGATCATACCAGTTTCTATCCCAAGTCAGCACAGGTTATGTTGGGAATATCACAGGTAAATTTTCAAAACTACCAGGGAAGAGGATCACCAGAAATGAGGACTAAATGTAAAGTGAACATCTTTTTTTCTTTTTTTTGGTCAGTCGTGGGGCTTGAACTCTGGGCTTGGGTGCTGTCCCTGTGCTCTTCAGCTCAAGGCAAGCGCTCTACCACTTCAGCCACAGCACTTCTGATTTTCTGGTGCTAATTGGAGATAAGAGTCTCATGGACTTTCCTGCCCAGGCTGGCTTTGAACCGTGATCCTCAGATCTTAGCCTCCAGAGTAGCTAGGATGACAGGGTGAGCCACCGGCACCTGGCTAAAGTGGACATCTTTATCGTAAACAAAACTAAAAAAGCTTTGCCTGTGAAATAGAGCCTGGTCACCAACCTTCCTGTGCAGGTGGTCAAACAGCTCTACAGACAGTTCATCGCCTTCTGTCCCCCAGTCCAGAGGCCTCCCGATACTCACTGAGCAGGTGCCGGCTGGTGATGCCCCGCTCAGTGATGGTGGCTTCCATGGCACTGATGGAGGAGGGGAAGATGTAGGACTGCTGGAGGACCTGGGGCAGCTGGGGACGATCCAAGGAGCTGAAGGCAGTGGCATTGTACTGCTCGGTGCCCTCGTAGAGCTCCAGGGCAGTAAACTCATTGCGCCGAGCCTTGGTGTTCCAGTATTGGTACTGCAGGGTGACAGGGAAGCAGCTGAGGCTTGGCCCCTGGATAAGCTGGTAAGGGGAAATACACTAGAGGGCACCTAACACATTTAGCTACAGGTCCCACAGTAAAAACAAATGCCAGGCATGGCTGAGCCAGACTGGAAGTGACTATTTTTATCCCTACTTCACTGGTCTCCTATCACTAGTTCAAAGTTGGACAGTGAGGAATAGGAAGAGCTGAGATCAAACTAGATAGTCCGAATTCAGAGCACCAGCACCCCTAACCAGAACCTTGGCTGCCATCCAGGGAGGTTGGGATCCTAAGGGAACACGAAGTAGCAAGGGGGTTTCTGGAAAGGATTTCAAGTGCAGGGAGATATCATGAGCTGTCTCATGCTCCTGGTATAACTCCTTACCACCACCCAGTTCTCTGAATGCACAATATGAACAGGGCCTTTGGCTTTCCTCTGCACAGAGGAGTGGATGATGCGCCCCGTGACACCATCAATGAGGAAGATGCCGATGAATGTGCGCTCATGGTGAATATCCGTGCTCTCTGTCACCACAGCCAGCAGGTTGGGGTTCAGGCTCTGGGGAGGGAGGAAAAGCTCCTTTAGAATCAGGATGACACATCATCCGCTTGGCTATATTGTGAGCACACCAGCCTGGCAGAGGAACTAGTTAGCAGTAATCCTAGCTACTCAGTAGGCTGAGATCTGGGGATCACAGTTCAAAGCCAGCCCAGGCAGAAAAGTCCGTGAGACTCTTACCTCCAATAAACCACCAGAAAACTGGAAGTAGCACTGTGGCTCAAGTGGTAGAATGCTAGCCCTGAGCAAAAGAAGTTCAGGAACAGTGCCCATACTGAGTTCAAGCCCCTGGACTGGCCAAAAAAAATACACACACATGCACGCACGCACGCGCACACGCGCACACGATAACAACCATCAGGTAGTTTTACCATATGCCAAGCACTGGTGAACACAAGTATTTTACATAATCATCCCAAGAGCCTTAAGAAAAATGTATTTTATCTGGGGCAGGAAGTATATAGCCCATTGGTAAAGTGCTTCTGTGGCATGAGAAAGATCCTGAAGTCAATGCCCAGAATCAAACAAACACACACACACACACACACACACACACACACACACACACACACACACACACAAAATATTCTCACTTTACAGGCAATAAATTAAGGCTTTAAGGGATTAAACGGCTTTGTCCAAGACCATGTATGTACCAAGCTCCATGGCTGTGCTATACCTTATAGAGCACACTGCGGTCGCCCATTACCCGGCCCTGGGAATGGACATGCTCACTGCTGCGTTTCCCCTTCACCTTGACAATCCGCTGTACTTCTGGAGGAATGGTCAGCTCCCAGCTCAGTTCAGTGGTAAGATCCTAGATCAGGACAAAAGTGCTTGTGAGCACAACAGGTATACAGGCCTGAGACAGCTGTAGCTGACAAGTACTCCTGTTCAATCTCTGAGGCCTTTTTGCTGGAAGGAATAAGATCAGAAGATCAGACTCCTTGAAATATTCCAATGAAGATCTGACTTGGTGGCTCACGGCTATAATCCTAGCTACTCAGAGGAGGCTGAGATCTGAGGATCATGGTTCAAAGCCAGCTGGGCAGGAAAATCCATGAAATTCTTATCTACAATTAACCACCAGGAAACCAGAAGTGATGCTATGGCTCAAGTGGTAGAGCACTCACTTTGAGCTGAAAAGCTCAGGAACAGAGTTGAAGCCCCACAGGAAAAAAAAAAGAAAAAAGAATCTGGCCTATGAAGAAGTTTTAAACTCGCACTTTGATTAAGAAAAGTATTAAAAGGCCAGACATAATAGGTCACCCCTTTGATCCCAAATGTATCTATCTATCTGTCTTAAAAAAAATTTTTTTGTGGGCTAGGGTTTGCCTTAAGTAGTAGAGTTCCTGCCTAGGAAGGACAGGCCCTGAGTTTAAATCCCAACACACACATATGCATACACAAAATATAACAACCTCTCAAAACAAATCTACAACCCCCAAAAAAACCAAGAAAAGAACATAGAAACAACTTTTTTATTTGGTCTCCAATTATCCACTAAAAGACCAGAAGTGGAGCTATGGCTCAAGTGGTAGAAGGCCTAAGAGATATAGGAGGATCATGGTCTGAAATCAGGCAAAAAGTAACAAAAACCTATCTTTAAAAAATAATTTTTTAAGCCGGGCGCTGGTGGCTCACGCCTGTAATCCTAGCTACTCAGGAGGCTGAGATCTGAGGATCACGGTTCAAAGCCAGCCCGGGCAGGAAAGACTGTGAGACTCCTATCTCCAATAAACCACCAGAAAACCGGAAGTGGCGCTGTAGCTCAAGTGGTAGATCGCTCGCCTTGAGCTGAAGAGCTGAAGGACAGTGCCCAGGCCCATAGTTCAAGCCCCACGACCGACCAAAATAAAAAAAAATAAAAATAAAAATAATAATAATTTTTTAATTTTTAAAAAACTAAAGCAAAAAGGGCTGGGTGCAGGGCGCCAGTGGTTCACGCCTGTAATCCTAGCTATTCAGGAGGCTAAGATCTGAGGATCTCGGTTCAAAGCCAACCTGGGCAGGAACATCCGTGAGACATCTCCAATAAACCACTAGAAAACCGGAAGTGGCGCTGTGGCTCAAGAGGTAGAGTGCTTGCCTTGAGCTGAAGAGCACAGGGACAGCGCCCAAGCCCAGAGTTCAAGCCCCACGACTGACAAAAAAAAAAAGGCTGGGAATGTGGTTCAAGTGGTATAGTACTTCCCTAGCAAGTGCAAAGACCTAAATTCAAACCCTAGTACCACAAAAAGAAAAAACAAAAGGCCAGTAAGAAAGATTTTTTCCAAGGAAATGTTACCATTGATTAAGGTCCAGTGGTAACTGGCTAAGTTGGTAGGAGTCTGACGCATCTGCTATGTGGCTCTGTAGAGGAAAACAGTACACACTGTTCAGCACATAATTCTTCGCCCACAATATGGAGTGCTAGAGCCCTGTGAGGCTATGGGCTCATGCCTAGGAGGGTGCTCCTGCTCTCCTGATCTCACTGCCATCAACAGGGTGTGCTCTAGCCAGCAAGGCGTAACAAATATTCTGTAGAGTTCTCTCAACATTTTACTTCAAAAAATGGGTTTCTGAGCTGGGTATAATCCTAGCTACTGAGGAGACTGAGATCTGAGGGTCATGGTTCCAAGCAAGGCCAGGCAAGTACATGAAACTATTATCTCCAATTAACCACTAAAAGGCCAGAAGTGGAGCTATGGCTCAAGTGGTAGAGTACTATCCTTGAACAAAAGAGCTCAGTTTCAAGCCCCAGGTCCAGCACCAAAAAAAAAAAAAAAAAAGTTGTTTCTATGTTCTTTTCCTGGGTTTTTTGGGGGTTGTAGGTTTGTTTTGGGAGGTTGTTTATATTTTGTGTATGCATATGTGTGTGTTGGGTTTTAAACTCAGGGCCTGTCCTTCCTAGGCAGGAACTCTACTACTTAAAAAGCAAACCCTAGCCCACAAAAAAAAATTTTTAAGACATATAGATAGACGCATGTAGCTGTTACTACTGTATTATAAATGCTCAGAAAGGCCATGGCCCGGACCCAACAAATGGTAGCGGGGGAACAGCTAGGATGGGGCTGGAAGGGCAGCTCACAATTTGCTTGAGGACCTCTGATTCAAAAAAAAAGTATTGACATCCTGCATTTTAATAAAAATGTTATTAGTAGCCAGATGGCAGGTGGCTCATGCCTGTAACCCAAGCTACTCAAGAGGCTGAGACAGATTGGTGCAAAGCCAGCCCAGGCAGGAAAGTCCATGAGACTCATCTCCAATTAACCACAAAGGGGTAGAAGTAGAATTGTATATCAACTGGTAGAGTGCTAGCCTTAGGCAAAAAAGGGCTCAAGCTCTAGAAGTGTTACCAAAAAGGGGGAAAAAAATGATTAGTAACAAATAAAACAGACTTGGTAGCAAACACATATAATCCCAGCACTTATAGAGGCAAGAGGATCTGGAGTTCAAGGTCAACCCAGACTACTCAGGGAGACCCTTTTTCAGTAAACCCACAACAAATAAAAACCAAATAAACGGATGCCGGTAGCTCATGCCTGTAATCCTAGCTACTCAGGAGGCTGAGATCTGAGGATCGCGGTTCAAAGCCAGCCCAAAGCCAGCCCGGGCTCCTGCCCGTGAGACTCTTATCTCCAATAAACCATTAGAAAACCAGAATGTGGTGCTGTGGCTCAAGCCCCATGACCAAAACAAAAACAAATAAACCTTGTTTGCTACAACCTTCTTTGAAAACTTAGAAACTCATTAAAGCATCTCTAGAGAGTAAGGTCATCAAGGGAGAAGAAAGGCAGTAATTTGCTTGGAGTCAAACTCTTAAGCTCAGCCCTGGCTTATACATCCATGAAAAGCTCATTTGTCTCCTTTGTTTATGGCTGGCTTAGATAACATCCTTAGGACTCCACTGATTCAAGAAACACACATCCACTTCACTCCCTCCAGCTCCAAAGAACCATCTTTTTTATGAACTTGGAAGAATTTTTCATCACACACAAGGCTAAGGAATGTTTTTTCTAGATATAGTGGAACATGTCTCTCATGATATATAGCAAGACCATAGTTTAAAAAAAAAAAAAAAAAGAGAGAGGGCTGGGAAGATGGCTTAGTGGTAGAGCGCTTTCCTAGCATACATGAAGCCCTGGGTTCGATTCCTCAGGACCACATAAACAGAAAAAGCCGAAAGTGGCACTGGTGGTAGAGCACCAGCCTTCTGCAAAAAAGCTAAGTGAGAGTGCCCATGCCCTAAGTTCAAGCCCCAGTACAGGTACAAAAAAAAAGTAATAAAACTGGACTACACACCAGGCAGCTGGGTTCAAAATCTCAAACTCTGTGTGAGTTCTACAGGCTTCACAGGACAGTAGCAGAAGGCTTCCTGGTAAGCATATACCCATTCTATACAGCCCTGCTAACAAGGCTAAGGCCTCTTGTAACCTTGACAGCCAATGTGTATCAATGTCTGCACAAAGGTTCAGATACGTCAGAAACAGAAAAGTGATCCCATTTATAGAACTGAAACCCAAAGCACATGTTGTAGCAAGCTGGCCAGTATCACCTTTGTATAAACTCACAATCACTACTCAGTCACTATTCATAGCTCTCATCCTCCAAATGGAGAAACACAGCCTGCAGTATAGAAAGAGATTGTGGAAAAAGGTGGACAAGGGCAGAGACATAGCCTACAGTGCACTGCTCGATCAGTGGCATCTGGAGCCATCTCTGCCCACAGCAGCTTCCCCACCAGTGTGAACAACTGACTGAAGTAGACACAGACTGTGCTGGTCAAAGTGTATAACTAAAGGAGTGGTCTGACTGGCCTCTTAGTCAAATCATGGGGAAATACTAGAAGCCCTACAAAGAGTCATTCTGGAGCACTGCTTCCTTACCTTTCGAAGCCGATATCCACTGAGCCGTCCCTGCTCTGAATCCACCAAATAGAAGAAGATGGAAGGAGCCAGCTCATGTAGCTGCCGTAAGACATTGCGAGTGGCTGGGAAAGCTGTGACCTTGAAAAACCCAAATGGCCCACAAAAAACATTAAAGGAGAATTCAAGAATCTCAGGCTTCATTTCCCACCACCTGTTACTGCTTCTCCATCAAAGAGATCCTGAAGCATAAAGCAGCAATCTTTTTTGTTTCTTCACTCACTGGGCTTGAACTCAGGGCCTGAGCACTGTCCCTGAGCTTTTTTTGCTCAAGGCTAGTGCTCAAACACTTTGAGCCACAGGTCCACTTCTGGTTTTCTGGTAGTTAATTGGAGATAAGAGTTTCACAGACTTTCCTGCTTGGGCTGGCTTTGAACTGCAATTCTCAGATCTCAGCCTCATGAGTAGCTAGGACTACAGGCATGAGCCACCACTGCCCAGCTTTAAAGCAGCAATCTTAATGGAACCAGAGTCTAATGAACTCTGTCTAGGATTTAAATTTCACTAGGGCAGGAATAGCAGCCGTGTCTCTGAGAGGATGCCCTGAAGCATTTACTATAGAGAGCACTCCATCTCTAACCCCCACCCCCACACCCAGCTGCACTTGGATGCCTCCATAATGCTGAAGACAGTACCTTGTACTCATCATCTATCAACAGCAACACCTTGGCATAGTCTTGGTCCATGACTGGGAGAAGCAGGGACTGCAAGATGGGGCGCTTCAACACTGGGGGAGCCACCTGGCTCCACTTGCCAAAAATAGGATTGAAGACGTACAGAGAACTCATTCCTGTTTCCTAAAATGGGTGGCAAACTGTCAGACTCTAACATGGGAGGAATGCAAGTTGTACAGGTAAACCTGGTATGCTAAGAGTTCAGCTAAGTTTTGAGGAATTCCCTAACATTTGCCCTCTTTGTAGAAAATAAGTTCTAAAGGAAAGAACTTACTTGGATGATCCCCTAGGCAAACGTGCAAAGAAAAAATGTCAAATCATCTCCATCCTAAGCCATCAAGAACTAAACATGTTGGGGCTGGGAAGGTGGCTCAGTGGTAGAACGCTTGCCTTGCATGCCTGAGGCCCTGGGTTCAATTCCTCAGCACCACATAAGCAAAAAGAAAAAAAGCCGGAAGTGGTGCTGTAGCTCAAGTGGTAGAGCGCTAGCCTTGAGCTGAAGAGCTGAGGGACAGCGCCCAGGCCCAGAGTTCAGGCCCCACAACTGGACCCCAAAAAAAAAAAAGAACTAAACATGCTACAGGACTGATCAAAAGGTCAAAAACTGGGCTAGGTGTTCAGCTTAGTAGCAGAGAGCCTAAAAAGTCATGTACCAATTGCCAACTGCCAAATTCCCCAGTCATAAAACTGTCAGAATGGATCCAGAAAAGTCCATTCTACTTTAGAGAGAAAGACATATCAAACTCTTTGTGTCATGCTCTCCCTTTACAGAGACACAAGTAAACACTCAGCTACCAACAGCCTTTGAACCATTTTCCAGTCAATTCCACATCTGAGCTGGATAGTTCCTCCACCCAGGCAAAAAAGTAGCAAGAACAAGAGTCCTAACCGCTGAATAATTTTTTCTTGGACTCAGATTCACAAAGGATTAGAAGAAATTTAAATTTCAAAACACTAGAAGAGCCCCGCCCCTTGGGCTCACCTTGTCCTTTACCAGCAGGGTGCACTGAGGGGGGTGGGGGAAATGGGCAGTCGTTCTCTGGACCATCAGCTTAAAGGAGGAGTCCGGCTTCACACTAGGCAGATACTGTTTCCACAGGATAGTGCCAGAGCTGCTCTCAATGCCAAAAAGCTGCAAGATAAACAAATGAATGCCTGGCTCACAACTAGAAAGAAACCAAAGGACTGATTCTATCCTTGCAAACTGGAAGCAGCACTATCCCCTACCTAACAAAGCATTTTGTTTCCCAACCCCTGAACTCTACAATGTTGGCACCTGGGGCTCACTCCCTCACCTTGCCTGAGGCTGTCACCATCACCATCATCTTCTGCAGGTTGAACTCATCTCTGGCCAAAGTGTCAATGTTGATCTCATTCTTGATCTGACTTCGAGGCTTCCGAGCATCATAGAACATTTTCCAGAGGTGGGAGGTCCATGCCTGCAGCAGGATGAGCTGAGACGAGAGGCGTTTCAGGAACATCCCCAACAAACCATCTAGTGTCAGAGAAAGGCAACATACTACATGTCAGACCAGATGTCCAGCAAAGTGTACTTTTCCTAGAGAGAGACCTCTCCCTCTCCTGCAGAGCCTTCAAGCCACTCGCACTCCAGGCTAAAAGCCCATCTATGTCTGATACCCGTAGTCTCACACTCAGGTTCAGCCATGCACAAGCTTGTTCCAAAACCACCTTACCTTGCTTGCTCTTAGGACTTGATATGCCTGGAAACTTACAATAAGGGACTAGTGGGTTAAGGACCAGTCATGCAGGATATAGCCAGGCTGTGAATGTCTCAACCACAGCCTGCATCCAGGTCGGCTAGGGGAAGGTGTAGGGGTGCCAACAAAGCCAGAGAAGTGCAAATGTAGGGGCACAAGGTGCAGGTGTATGGATCAGGAACAGTGCTTCCATTTCCCACTGCTGCATTCCTAAAGGCCCACAGGCCTTCCTGTGGCCCATTTCAAGGGCCATCACTCCCTCTCTCTCCCTGACTCTATCCCAGAGGCCACCATTCTTCCCATCTCTGCTACCAGAGCAGAAATTGGTCACAGGTACTAAGTAACATGGTAAACATCAAGGTCTTGGAGTCTGGAAGGCCTGGATTAAAATTCAGCTCCATGGTACATGTCTGTCACTTTTGCTACTCAGAAGGCTGAGATCTGAGGATCATAGTTCAAAGCCAGCCCAAGCAGGAAAGTCTGTGAGATGCCACAGGTAGAGCGCTAGCCTTGAGCAAAAATGCTCGGGGACAATATCCAAGCCCTCAGTTCAAGCCCCAGAACCAGTACCAAAAAAAAAAATCAGCTCCAGTCTCCACAACCATGTGATTTGGGAAAATGTATTTAATTTTTGTGCTTTGACTCTTCATTTACAAAATGCTCTATAGCCCAGAAGTTGGTGCAAAAATTAAATCATATGACGTACATATGATTTACAGTTTAGCACAATGCCAGTACACAGGAAATGCTTACTAAAGCAGTGCCTTCGCTCATCTGTTTTCCATCCACCTCAGCTCAAGGAAGGAAAGTGAGGGGCAGAAGGGACAGGGCACAAGCAGAGCAGTCTCCGCATACATACGTACCTCACTGCTGCAAATCACAATAAACAAACAACCAAAAGCGAGCTATGTGGGCAGGCAACAAGCAACAAAGCAGCAAAGAGCAGGATTTACCTTGAATTGCTGGATCCAGGTAGCAGAAACAAATAGTAAAGTCAAATTAATCTTCAGCTTAAGAAAATGTGTGCCGCCCAGTGGGGTGCCTTGCCCAGAGTAGGCCCTCAACAGCTTATATAGGCTAGGGAGCTGGATGAATGACTGGGGGGGGAGGAGAGAGGTGGATGAGGGGAGCTGACAGGAAATGGCGTGAATCAAGCACACAGGGCTAGGTACTGGGCTATCTCTACAATAAAAAGAACCATTTATTTTCTCTAGGCACATGGGGACAATGTATAGACAGTACCTGACATGGTATGACATTTTTTTTTGGGGGGGGGAGGTCGTGGGGCCTGAACTCTGGGCCTGGGCGCTGTCCCTCAGCTCTTCAGCTCAAGGCTAGAGCTCTACCACTTGAGCCACAGCGCCACCTCCCACTTTTTTCTTTTTGCTTATGTGGTGCTGAGGAATCAAACCCAGGGCCTCAGGCATGCAAGGCAAGCGTTCTACCACTGAGCCATCTTCCCAGCCCAATGACATGGTATGACACTTTAAGTATTAAGTACTCAGGCAATAACAGCTACTGTTGTACTAAGTGAAGGTTGTTTTTTTTTCTTTTTGTCAGTCATGGGGCTTGAACTCAGGGCCTGGGCACTGTCCCTAAAGCTTTTTCAGACAAGGCTAGTGGTAGAAACCACTTTGAGCCACAGGAGCTCTACCACTGTGAGCCACTTCCAGTTTTCTGGTGGCTAGTTGGGAGATAAGAGTCTCATGGACTTTCCCGCCTGGGCTGGCTTTGAACTGTGACCCTCAGATCTCAGCCATCTGAGTAGCTAGGATTACAGGTGTGAGCCACCAATGCCCAGCAAGACAGTGTTTTTCATGTTGGTGGTGGTGGTGGTGGTTAAGGGGCTTAAACTCAGAGCCTGGGCACTGTCTCTGAGCTTTTTTGTTTAAGGCTCTAACATTTTGAGCCACAGCACCACTTCCCTAAGGGAAGATTTTTGTGCCTCCAGACTTCCCCATGGAGGGTCTTTCACAAAAAGACTGGATGTATACACCAAAGGGCTACAAACACGCTAGAGCTCCTCTGAAACATCAGGATGAGCCCAGGAAGCTAGGGATACCATGAGATCCAACCAGCCAACCCAGCCCCACAGCCACTCTGCTGCCCCACCCCTTTGGTTCATACCTGCCTTCTTGCCAAATTCTCCTTCCAGCTCAGCCTGTGCCCCAGTCAGGGGCAAGTCCACCATCTCCAGGCACACCACTTCAGCCAAGGACTCCTCACGGCTCCACAGCACCACCTTCCCTGCTACAGAAAACAGTTTACAAGAACTCGGCCTACCTCCCTGACCCTCTGGAGACTCTTCTAGGTGGCTAGTATAAAAACAGAAACAGCAGGGCTGGGAAGGTAGCTCAGTGATAGAGCGCTTGCCTTGCATGCCTGAGGCGCTAGGTTCAATTCCTCAGCACCACATAAGCAAAAAGAAAAAAGCCTGAAGTGGCGCTGTGGCTCCAGTGGTAGAGCACTAGCCTTGAGCTGAAGAGCTGAGGGACAGCGCCCAGGCCCAGAGTTCAGGCCCCACGACCAGACCCAAAAAAAAAAAAAACCAGAAACAGCAGACAGAGTGAGGCACTGGAATGAAGATGTCAAGTGAGGAAGGTTCTAAACCCACCCTGGAACACTAAGGAATTATTGAACAGCAGGATAGGTGGCCTTGGGGAAAATGCTCAGGGCACACTCCACATGATCCATGACTGGCAACCAGCCTACCAGAACTCCTGGGCAGGCTGGCCGCAGAGGGCTGGCTAAGGTACACTCACCCAGCTGCTGCAGGAAAAGTAGCAGGTGGTCCTGCGTCTGCACCAGAGCACGGTAGCCCACTGAGTCATCCTTCTTCAAGAACACCTGGATGTACAGCTGGAAGCCAAGCAGTCAGTGAGAATCCAGATGCCTCTGGGCATACCACATCCCAAGATGTCAGGAGAGGCCTGAGGTCCAGGCCCTGTACTGATGTTTAATCAATACAGCTATCACTTTAAAATCCAAGGAGTCGGGGCTGGGAAGGTGGCTCAGTGGTAGAGCGCTTGCCTTGCATGCCTGAGGCTCTGGGTTCGATTCCTCAGCACCACATAAGAAAAAAGAAAAAAGCCGGAAGTGGCGCTGTGGCTCAAGTGGTAGAGCGCTAGCCTTGAGCTGAAGAGCTGAAGGACAGCGCCCAGGCCTAGAGTTCAAGCCCCACAACCGGACCCCAAAAAATAAATAAAATAAAATAAAATCCAAGGAGTAAGCAAAGCAATGGTCCTGGGCCCTTGCACTGTCCATGGACTTGAGTGTATGACATCATTTGCCCGTGCCCAGGTCATAGCTCACAGAGTAGAAGGCCAGGACTGGACTTCCTATTTCAGAGATGAAGAAGCCATAGCCAAGAAGTGGAGGAACACAACTCCATGTCCCACAGGACACTAGGAAATATGACAAGTGCAGCTAGGGTTTCAGACAGTCTGAATGCCTGCTACACATCTTACTAGGTATGCAGCTCTAGTCAGGGGACTGAATACTACTAGGCCGTACTTCCATCTGTAAACCAGGTCAGTAATAACCACTACTGAGACAGTTGTGACAATATCACACAAGCTGAAGGCTGAGCAGTGGCAGCAGGGCATAATGCCTGCTGTTGCTCTTACTGATGACCAGTCTGTGGCTTAGGAAGAACAAGCACCCACATCTACATGCAGCCCATGGCTGTAGCCTGGCCCCACACTGACAAGCATCAGGATGAAGTCTAAAGGCAGAGGTTCTGACTCACCTTCTCAGGTCGGGTACCATTCTGCTCCAGGCCAAAGGAAATTGCAGTGTCCAGGAGCCGCCGACCTGTCTCCACTAAGTAGAGGTTAATAGTATAGGTCTGGTTGAAGCACATCAATGAGTCCTAGGGGTACAAACAGGATGGATCAATTAAAAAGATTTCCCTTGGGCTGGGAATGTGGCTTAGTGGTAGGGTACTTGCCTAGCATGTATGAAGCCCTGAGTTTGTTCCTCAGTACCAAATAAATAGAAAAAGACAGAAGTGGCACTGTGATTCAAATGATAAGAGTGCTAGCCTTGAGCAAAAGCACAGGCGTAGTGCCCAGGTCTGAGTTCAAGCCCCAGGACTGACAGAAAAAAAAAAGAATCTCCCTCACCAGCTAGGCTCAAATGATAGAGCAACAGTCTTGAATGCAAGTCCTCGAGTTCATGCCCTAGTATCAGCACCAAAATAAAAAGTCCAAGGAGGAAAAATATCCTATAGGAGAATTCAGACAAGCCAGGAGCTGGTGGTTCACACTATAATCCTAGCCACTCAAGAGGATGAGATCTGAGGATCACAGTTTGAAGCCAGCCCAGGCACAAAAGTCCCCATGAGACTGTTATTGCCAATTAACCACTCAAAAACCAGAAATGGCACTTGTGGCTTAAAGTCGTAGAGTGCTAGCCTTGAGCAAAAAGAGTTCAGAGACAGTGTCCAGGCCCTCAGTTCAAGCCCCATTACTGACAAAAAAAAGAATTCAGATTGGGGTTGGAGGCATGGCTCAGGTAGAAGAGCACCAGCCAATGCACAAAAGAACAAACTCAAAAGTCCCAATCTTGGACAAAAAAAAACTCAGACTAGAGGGGAATGCATGCAATGAAAAGTAAGAATCAAAGAAAAACTAAATCCTAAGCTGGGCATCAGTGACTCATACCTGTAATCCTAGCTACTCAGGAGATTGAGATCTGAGGATCATGGTTCAAAGCCAGCCTGGCCAGGAAAGTCCATGAAACTCTTTTTTTTTTTTTTGTCGGTAGCAGGGCTTGAACTGGGGGCTTGGGTGCTGTCCTTGCACTCTTCAGCCCAAGGCAAGTGCTCTACCGCTTGAGCCACCGCACTACTTCCAATTTTCTAGTGGTTTATTGGAGATAAGAGTCTCACGGACTTTCCTGTCCCAGGTGGCTTTGAACCATAATTCTCAGATCTCAGCCTCCTAAGTAGCTAGGATTACAGGTGTGAGCCACCAGTGTGCGGCCCATGAAACTCTTATCTTTAATAAACCACCAAAAAACGGGAAGTGGCACTGTGGCTCAAGTGGTAGAACACTAGCCTTGGGCTGAAGAGCTGAGGGAGAGTGCCCAGGCCCAGAGATCAAGTCCCACTACCGACCAAAAAAACAAAAACAGAACAAAACTAAAGCAGAAAAAAAATCCTAAAGCAGAAAAGAAGTACCTGGTAAATAAACAACTACTATAAAAAAAGAGGTTTTAGGAGGGAAGGAATGATAGAGGAAAAACAAAGGAGGAGGCAACAGTGCTCGATAGGAAATGTATTCATTACCTTGCTCATGTAACTGTAAACCCTCTGTACAGAATTTCTACAATAAAAAGTACAAAAAAAGAGATATTCCTAGTAAATAAACAACTAATGTACTTATCTTAGAAGGAAGCTGGAAGGTACAGTGTAGCAGAGACTTTCCAAAGAGAGGTATGACTGTGACCAAGAACAAGCAGAGAAAACCCACAGCAAAGCCTCAACTCTAGCCAGGGTCCTACACTGCCACCTAGTGGCACAACACAAAAGACTACTCAGCTCTACCAGGCCTTGGCTCCTGAGAGAAATCCAGAAATTGAGGCCCAAAGGAGAAAAAGGTTAGGAACAAATGCCAGAGATTCTACCTCATCACCAACCATGAAAAAGGACCAAAGCAAACACCATTCAATTTACAGAACTCAGAGCTTACATGAAGCTGGGAATTTGAGGAGACCTACTAGTCTCAGCACTCCTAACTTCCTCAGTGGCCCCAGACTTGTCACGCTGCCCAATGTCACCCTACCTGTGCACTGGACTTCTCTGAAAAGCTCGCCATTGAGCCATCTTCAGAATTGCTTGGTTTCTAGTAGAGGAAAAAGGAGGAAATTGAGCCAGGGTCATTTCCAGTCACCAAAACAAAGCTTTTATTTTCAGCACTAGAGAAAAGCAAACCTCATTTCTCATCCCTACCCATAAGCCCATGCACCCCTTAACAGTTCCAGGAGAAAGTGAAATGGTCATATCACCAGGCCTAGAAGGGGGTGTGTAGAGGGGAAGCAAGAAGTCACCTTTCAGCAGCCTCCCCCTCCTGCATTAAACCTGACCAGACTCCTGACTGCCAGGGATCCCAGCAGACACAAGGAGAGGAAGTCCATGTCTGATGGTTACTTTTGGTACTCACTGCCTCATTCCGACAAGTCATGACTGCGGCCACTGTCTTCTCTCCTGTGGTGGCAAAGCTCACAAGGGCAGTCTAGGGAAAAAGCAAGGTGTCAGTTCCCAATGGGGCTGTCCTAACCAGCAGCCTTCCAGAGGATCACTTCTAGTCAGGGGAAGGCCCTGACCTACAAGTTCAAAGCAGTCCCAACGTTGAGTGCCTCAGAGCAAAGGGAGGCCCCAGGTGCATCTAACAGAACTCTTCCCTCCCTCCAGCCCAGGCACAGGTCACCTAAACTCCAGACTGCGCTGCTATCTATAGAGAGGCTCTGACTGTCATCTCTACCTTTCCATAGTAAGGCAACACTTACTAAAGATCCTGTGTACTCCCTTTCCTACTCTCCAGCTACTCCTTTCCAACCCCTTACAGAATGGTGTTATAGGTCTTGGGCCTAAAAAGTGCCTCCTAGCAACTTTGTCTTCATTACACCCACCTGCACCCCAGCCATCGAGGTGTCTGTGGTTACCTGGGGAAAGTTTTTGAGCAGACTCAGAGCTCCGTGGTGGTAATGCAGCAAAGCATAGTGGCTTGGGGACACTTGCAGGAAGAACTGGGCCCGAGAAGGTTCCACTGGGTTGGGTTGGGTGGGGAGGACCCGGGGTTGGAAACCATTCCCAAACTCTAAGTTGAGAGACTGAGGGAGACAAGAAAAAGAGGATCAGGGAGAGAAGCCAATCAGCTGCTGTTCTACCCAGCGGATCCTCTGCCCCACTCTGCCAGTGGACATAACTAACCATTTCCTTACACCAGGTCACCCAGAGGCCTGAACTTCTCCCCATGGCTGCCCAGCTCAGAAAGGAAGCAGCAAAACCACCCAGAAATACACCACCACCCCCCCCCCCCAAGGAATCCTGTCACCTCTGCTAAGTCCCCAGACAATGCCTAGGGCAGGTGAGGCCTCTCACCTGCAAGGAGATCTGTCGAAGTTCCCACTCTGTCTCCAGGGCTAGAGTTTGGAGGGAACGAGAGCTCAAGTCAGGACACACCAGGACAGCCTCATCCACCACACCACAGGCTCCGGTGAGATGCTGCAGCCACGGGGTTGAAACTCTGACCTGAATACAAGACATGGAGGATCCTTATTGTCCTCTCAGTGCATCAGCAAGATCACTGCTGGAACCCCACAGAGGACCTTGAGCTCAAAGGCTCTGTGGAACGGGTCCCAAAGGAGTTTTTTCACTCCCACTGCCTGCCACCAGCCCCTCAAGAGCCTCCACAGATGAACCATCAGAATTTTCTGGAAATGTACGTTTATTTTTATTTATTTTTTTGCCAGTCCTGGGGCTTGAACTCAGGGCCTGGGTACTGTCCATGAGCTAAGTCTTTAGTTCAAGGCTAGCATTCTACCACTTGAGCCACAGTGCCATTTCCAACTTTTTCTGTTTACATGGTACTGAGGAATGGAACCCAGGGCTTCATGCATGCTAAGCAGGCACTCTACCACTAAGCCACATGCTCAGCCCAAGCTGGGTACCTTCAGCCACCTCAGAAAAGCCCCATGTGCAAACACAAGTACTTTATAAACACATGCAGATGAGGACATGGCAGTGGCAAGTGATGTGAATCACAGACCATGAATGCCTTTGCATCTGCCCAGCCAAGTCCCCTGGTCCCCAGTATAAAGAAGGCTCCATCAAATCTACTCTCCACTCCCAAGGCACCTCAAGCCATATGCCCTCCATACCTGCTGAACAATCTCTCCATCTTCCACGTTAAACTTGACAATGTTCACATGGCTGAAGGGAACAACGCCGAGGGCCCACACCACCCCAGAGCCATAAGAATACACCATCTGGTAGTGGATGCTGTCACTAAGAGAGACAAGAGACAGCATGACAATAGTGTTAGCTCTAAGACAGGAACATCTCCAGGGATCTTCCAAAGCCAGGCTGCCAGTGTTTAGCCAGCTACCACAAACTAACAATCCCCAAATAGACTTTATTTGGATCCCACATTTTAGATTTTGTCTTTGTTTTCTAGGGTTTTTTTGTTTGTTTGTTTTTTTGGCGGGAGGAGTGTCTGAAGTTTCTTTGCAGTGCTAGGGATCAAACCAGGACCTCACCATACTATATAAAAACAAATTCCTAGCCTTTCTTAAGCTAAAGAGGGGCGCCAGGTGCCAGTGGTTCAGGCCTGTAAGCCTAGCTACTCAGGAGGCTGAGATCTGAGGATCACGGTTCAAAGCCAGCTTGGACAGGAATGTCTGTGAGACTCTTATCTCCAAAAAACCAGCAGAAAATCAGAAGTGGCTCTGTGGTTCAAGAGGTAGACCCCTAGCATTGAGCTGAAGAGCACAGGGACAGTGCCCAAGCCCAGAGTTCAAGACCCACAACCAACAACAACAACAACAAAAGTTAAAGAGGGACAACACTGGGCCTACCTACATGCACACAGGGCACAATCACCTGAGTAAGACCTCCTTCTGGGGGTGGGCTGCCATACCGCAGGTCCTAACAGTCGCCATGGGTCTGACAGACTTATGGATGTTTCTCTTCTGGCCCTACAGGAATCTGAGTTGTTTTTTTGGTTTGTGTTCTTCTAGGTCACTCCAGCTCTACCTCCTGCCTGAGTCTAGGATTAGAGATGTGTACCACCATACTCAAGAGAGTGCAAATTTTGATCCTGCTCTAAACTTTGAAGATAGCCACAGATGGTTATCTTTCCTTCCTTCCTCCCCTCCCCTCTGTTCTGTTCCCTCATCTTCAGCACTTTCCACTCCTAGGACCTCTTGAAAACATCTGAAAACTCACATTCTATTGCCTTTAATCTCAAAATTCCTCTGGGTTCATCTTGTTTTAACTCATTATGAATGAAAGGTTCAATCTAACTTGCGCTAGAAGTCAAAAACTCCAAAGCACCACATTGCTTATGAGAAAGTGGCTCTCTTACTTGGCCAGCTCCAGTGTCCCAGTTTAGAAGTTTTCTCCTTCCTGAAAAGGAAGTACTCCAAATACAGCCACAGCCTTTGTGCTTAGGCCTATAACCAGCAAATGTACCACATCACACACAGCAACACGAGGGCTCTGCTGTAGCTCTTGAAAAGAGAAAGAGGGCTGGAGGAAGGGGAAAAGGACACCAACACCAGGCCATACCTTTCTGGAAGATGCTCCACCCACTTCAGGTGCCCACTGGACAGGTGATGGAGGGCAAGAGTAGTCTTCTTCAGGACAGCAACATAGCGCACCGCCTCCTGCAGCCCCACCAGCCCGAGTGCCTGGAAACTAAGCATAGATACAGGTGAGAACCTCAGGCTAGAGCAGACAGTCCTATTGCTGCCACTGCTCCTTGGTACGGAAGCAAACAGGCTTTAGAATCAAACATGTTGATTCTGACTCTGCCTGTCCTTAGCCAACATGAATGGCTACATTGCAACCACTTGATCAAACTGCTTCCCTGAACCCCCGCAAAAATCTAACAGTTATTTATTCCTTCCCCTGGAACTTCACAACAGCCAGGACAACCTGCTACTACACACCTGTCCTTGAGCTAAAGCCTACCTCCCCAGCTAAGTATGAACCTGATAACAGCTGTCTCACATTGACAAGTGTGTCCCCATTGCCTATGTCTACCACATGAATTACGATTGCAAGATGTGGGCACTAATGCAAAGACCCCAATAGCTTAAACAGACTTTGCAAAGACGAGACAGTGATTCAAGCTTTGTGTTTCTAAACACAAAACTAAAACATGCAAAATGTTAAATATGTTCTCACATCTAGAACACAGCAAAGTTCACACATTATGGTTAGACAGGATAAATAAGAATAAACACTGCATATCCATACAAGGCTGCATCTAATGGCACCCAATAAATGTTGCTGTAAATATATGTGCCCCACAAGATCAAAGTGCATCAAGATGTCTGATGCACTTTGCCTCTCCAGTGGTCCCTGGAAAAAGCCAAACAGCCCAGAATTGCTGTCTATGCAGTTCCACACTCCAGCAAAACCTTTCATCCACAATGAAACTCAGCTTCTTCTCCTACCTGCCACTATCCAAGGTTATCTCCCAGTTCAGGCCCCCAATGTTAGTCTCCCAGGAACGCATGATGCGGCCTCCGCTTGACACAGTGATTGCATCTGTAAGAGAAAAGATGGGGAGGGAGTCATTTCTCACACTTTCTCTATTGCCTTTAAGGTCCCTGAACACTGGTCCCAACTCTGAACTATACATCCAATAGATGTTTAATGGGGATATGCCCTCACTGCCAGAAGCACCCCTTCTCCTTCCCACATCAGACTCTACACAATAGAAGGAACCAAGGAACAGGAGAGGGGAAGATGCCATGAGAGAAAGAGTTTGCTAGCCTCTGCTTACCCTGTCCATGAAGCAGCATGGCATCCACAGACCCTTCTGCGGTGCCCTTGTCCACATGGCGCCACACTGAAAGACAAAAAACATAAATATCCTATGGATATTACCATGACCAAAGAAGACTAAAAGTGGGCTGAGGAGGTCTTTGCACCACCACCATTAAGAAAGGCATCTTTTGGCCAACATGTCCCTACCTCAGGAAGCATCCAGGCAGGTATAGCAAGCCACAGGCTGCTCAGATTCACTATGATCAGTGGTGACAGAGCTGTCTCACTTTCATGTGTCCCCATGGTGTCTGCTAAGTGAATTACATTCCCACCCCAAACCACCCAGACTGTGCAGCTCACTCACAGATCTCTCCAGTACGAGAATTTAACGCTGCAATCACATTCTTCTCTGTGGCCACAACCAACTTCTTAGATCCAGGAGAAAATTCCAAGGAGGCAAACTTGAGCTTCCCAACATACTGCTGTCTCCTGTGGAAGAGTACAGGGGGCATAAGGAGCAGAAAAATCACTGTACAAAAAGCTTGAGAAAAGACAAAGACCTGGGAGATCACCACCACAACTACTGTGCCACACAGAAGGAATGTCTATTACTGAAGAGATCTGACCAAAAGCAAAATTCTCATTCAGCAGAGTCTAAAGCAAAGGCACAAGTTTTCCAGTAAAATATATATACATACTTACTCAAGAAGTAACACTCCCCCAAAGAGCCCCTGGCCCATACCCCACTAAAGCTACAATCTGCTTTGTATTCACTAAAAGCAGGACTGGGCACTCAGCCTATAAATCAGAGACACCCAGGCCCTGCCTTGATGAGCACAGAAATAAGATCTTTTTACCTTCTTTCTACCTGGACAACATTTCCAAAAAAAGAGAAGAAAGTATCCAATAAAACTGCCCAGACTAGGACAGGACTTTGTTCTCCACACCCCTTTCTTTCTCTTTAGCCCAGGCTGGCTTCAATCTAAACTCACCCTTAGACTGCTGGTACTATTGGTATGGACCACTACATTCAGCACAGAGGTTTGTTGAAGTCAAGAATATGGTCTACCAAGGGCAATTTAGAGAAAAATAGGGTAAAACTGATTACTGTGCTGGGCAATGATCTGTGATCCAGGATAAAAATAAATACAGCTGGCCGGGCACTGATGGCTCAGGCCTGGAATCCTAGCTACTCAGGAGGCTAAGATCTGAGGATTGAGGTTCAAAGCCAGCCTGGGCAGGAAACTCTGTGAGACTCTTATCTCCAATAAACCACTAGAAAATTGGAAGTGGCGCTGTGGCTCCAAGCGGTCGCTCGCCTTCAGATGAAGAGCTGAGGGACAGCGCCCAGGCCCAGAGTTCAAGCCCCACGACCAACCAAAAATAAATAAATAAATACAGCCTGCCCTAAAACAGAATGCTTTTAACTATCACATACCACTTATCAGAATGCTATGCCCATATTGATGGTGCCCATGTAGGGGAATACAACGGTCCAAGTAGCTTATACATGCAAGCTACTAAAATACAGTGTGGGGCTGGGGAGATGGCTCAGTGGTAGAGCACTTGCCTTGCATGCATGAGGCCCTGGGTTCGATTCCTCAGCACCACATAAGCAAAAAGAAAAAAAGCCGAAGTGACGTTGTGGCTCAAGTGATAGAGTGCTAGCCTTGAGCTGAAGAGCTGAGGGACAGCGCCCAGGCCCAGAGTTCAGGCCCCATGACTGGACCAAAAATAAATAAATAAATAAAAAATAAAATACAATGTGAAAGTTGGCCGGACAAACTATAATGCTTCCTGCCTCCTGCCAGCCCACACACTTATCAATGAGTGTGTTATAGACAAGATCTATGAGGGCCAAATGGAGGGAACTGAACATTTCCATACCATTATGGAAAGCATTGGTGATCAAGCCAGTACCTTCATCTGCTTTTGGAAGTAGACCTTGCCAGACCACCACTGGCAATACAGTCTTTAAAACCTTGAAAAGAACAAAGATAGAAGCTTATCTATACTTCACAGTATCAAACTGTTCCCTGGTTCTAAGTCTGAAAGCAAAAAATTTAATACAGAAGTATACTACAAGTATGCATTTTATATGAGTTACCTAATTGGAGATTGCTAACTATATTTATTTTTCTTTTTTTTCAGATCTAAAATGGGATTCAAGTTAAGGACTTGACACTTTTCGATCAATGACCAGTGCTATACCAACTGAGCCACGCCTCCTATTCCTAGATGCTAGCCTCCTATTCCTAGATGCTAACTATAAACAACTTTTTCAGTACATAAAGAACAATATATTCCCAGACATGATGGAAATGTGTAAGAAAGCCTATACTGCATATGATAGAATCTAGTGTATTAGAAGAAACCAAAAACAAAACAAAATAAAAAAAAACAGGAATCAGGTTTAATGAGGTCAAAAGGAGAGCCCAAATCCAATAGGACTGATGTCTAAGAGGATTAGACATCAAAGATGTACACAGAGCCATATGAGAGCTCTACGTGCACACAAAAGGAAGGCTATACTGACCAGGAAAGAGGTCTTATGAGAAACCATCTATCAACACTTTTACCTTAGATATCCAATCTTCAGAACTTTGAGAAAGGTGCCAGGCAGGGCGGCATGCACCTATAATCTGAGAAAGGTGCCAGGCAGGGCGGCATGCACCTATAATCTGAGAAAGGTGCCGGGCAGGGCGGCATGCACCTATAATCCCAACTATTAGGCTGAGGCAGAACTGGACAACATAGTGAGCCTCAAAAAATTATTTTAAAAAATAAATCAGAAGAAGAAAGAGAAGAGAGGATGAAGGGAAGGAGGGAGGGGGGAGGGAAAGACAGCCAGGCTCCAATGTCTCATGTCTGTAATCCCAGCTACTCAGGTGGCTGAGATCTGAAGATCCTAGTTCAAAGCCAGCCAGCCAGGGCGAGCAGGAAAGTCCCTAAGACTCCCCTCTCCAATTAACCAACAAAAAGCCAGAAGTGGAGCTATAGTTCAAGTAGAAGAGATCCAGCGTTGAGCCAAAAGGAAACACTGTCCAAGCCCTGAGTTCTGGCCTTAGTAAGAGATGAATAAATAAATACATGGAACTTTCTGGATGATGAGAGCTCGGGGCAGCCAAGTCTTGATCTTAGGGCTGCCTTGAGATTGAAGGGGAAGAAGACTCTGCTTAGGACTTGTAAGACAAGAAGTCCCTATTGACACCGGGGACGCTAGTCATCTGTCACCAGTCACCCAAATGGGGCCCTGCCTGGGGAAGTGCGAATCATCGACCTCCGACGGGAACCCCAAAGCAAGCCTGGATGACAGGCTCGGCTCCGAGAGCGTGCAGCCTGTGCAGTCCTCCACACAGGCCGGGCGTGGACGAGCCCCCCGCGCTCAGCTTCCAACTCCTCGGCTGACCTCTCAAAAACTTCCTTCCGGAACCAGGGGCGGGGGGAGCCCACGCCTTCCCCTGGCCCGGTGCCCTAAGCTCGGTGGCCGACCCTGCTCCGTGGAAACGTCCAGCAGGCGCAGGACACGCGCCTCCAGCTCCCCCAACCACCCCCATACGTACGCACCAGTCAAACTTTCCCACTTGGTCCTCGTAGACCGCGGCTGCAGGGACGAGCAGCGCAGCCCAGAGCCACCACAGGGAAGCCGGCGCCGCCGCCATGATGGAGCCGCAGGCCCCGCCCACCGCGGGCCCGTCGCGCACCGGGCCGCAGGCCCCGCCCGCCCGGGACCCGAGACTTAGGGGGAGTGAGGAGGGTGCCGTCGCACGCGACGCCCTCGGTGGGGCTCCCGGGACTCGGAGGCCTCCGCACTCCCCAAAAGTGGCTCAGCAGGCGCGGGACGAAGTGCTTCCCGCCGGTGGCCCGGCCGACAGCCGCGGCTCCCCGCGCGGACCGGCGCAGGCACGCGCGAGGACAGCCCTGAGCGCCCTCCCAGAAGCCTCCGCGCCGCCGGGGTCCTGACGGGCCGCGCCGCCTCCTGCCGCTGCACGTGTCTCCGGCGCGATGCCTAAATCCAAGCGGGACAAGAAAGGTGGGCGCGGGGGTTCTCGGGGTGCGGGGGGCCGTGGGGACCCAGGGGGCAGACTCCGCGGGCGGGGTGCCCAGCCTTTCGTGAGGGGCCAAAGGGATACGTTTCAGAGCCTTGGAGACCGGCGCTGCGAGCTGCGCGGAAGGTCTCGGGGTGCTGGGGGAGTCGCCGGAGGGAGCGGAACCGGGCCGCGGGCCGAGGCTCCCGCAGCCAGGCCCCGCCGGGGCGGGGGAAGACAGCTCCCGAGACCCGGGCTCTGCCGGTGTCGCCCGGGCCCGCGCTCCCCCCTTTGTGTCACCCCGACCGCCTGCCCGCTCAGCTCCCGCCCGTTCCCGTGCGTGGTGCCCGGTATCTACGCGGCGAGTCCGTGCGCTCTCACCTTTTAATGCGCGCTGATTCCTAGACCCCGATCCAGATCACTTTGACTGTGGTGCTGGCAGGGATCTGTCTCGAATGCTCTTGAAGTCATTCTGCACTTCGTAACGGTTGGGCGATCCAGCGGTTACAAGGAAGGGCTAGCGTCAACTCTATGTTTTGGTCGGAAAATATCGTCCCTCAACTTGAATGCATGTAGTTTAAGAAGAGGTGAAGGGCTGGGAAGGTGGCTCAGCGGTAGAGTGCTTGCCTTGCATACATGAGGTCCTGGGTTCGATTCCTCAGCGCCACATAAGCAGAAAAAGCCAGAAGTGGCACTGTGGTTCAAGTGGTAGAGCGCTAGCCTTCAGCCGAAGAGCTGAGGGACAGCGTCCAGGCCCAGAGTTCAGGCCCCACGACTGGCTAAAAAAAAAAAGAAGTGAAGTTTGACACTGCTCTGTACGGATAGCGCGGGCAAGGGGACTGCAGAGAAGAGCGGCAGAAACACGAGGAAATATTTACCTGTTGGAAGTAATTAACTCCACCCTCCCAGACGAAAGACCTCTTCCCAAGTAGTTAGGGGGGTGAGGAACCTTTTTCTTCTTAAGGGCTATTTAGATATTTATACAAAAAGCATGCAGCTAGCTCCAGTGTGTGATTTCAAGGACATTACCTAAAGTTCCCCACCCCTAGAGCTTGAGAGAAGAATGGCATGGTTTAACTTTTTTTCCCCTGGGGCTTGAACTCAGGGCTTCTGTCCCTGACCTTTTGCTCCAAAGCTAGCACTTTACCACTTGAGCTACAGCGCTGCTTCCGGCTTTTTCTGTTTATGTGGTACTGAGGATCGAATCCAAAGGTTCATGCATGTAGGCAAGCACTCTACCACTAGCCACATTCCCAGCCCCTTAACTTTATTCTTAAAGGATTGCTGGCTACCTTGGTGAGTAGCCTGGGGGAGATGGAGGCAAGAGAGCAAGGATGGAAACAACCAAGCCCAACAGTCATCCAAGACAGTGGTACTTATGTGAAATCATGTCAGTGCAGAGGATCCAGATGGGCTGCTTGTATTTCATTCAATCTCCTTGCTGTGCTTTCTACTGACTGCTGTGGTTCCTTGACCTGTGTGCCTTGTAAAGAGAGACTTTGGAGCTGGGGACATCTGAGTACAAACCCCAGAACCACTAAAACAAGGGGGACTGTGATTGCCAGGTAGGAAGAGGCTAGGTCACTTCCTAGGGGTCACCAGGGCTTTCCAGTTGGTGATTGCTTGTGATGTAATTTGTTTCTTTAAGCCCTGATCAGACCTGGCACATGCCAGCTCTTGTGGACAGGGTTGGGCCCAGTTGTTTTTACAGAAGGGCTTGTCTCCACAAGGAGGCATCCATGAGTCCAAAAGAAATGCAGGCAGGTGCTAGTGGCTCACGACTGTCTAATCCTAGCTAACTTAAGAAGCTGAAATCTGAAGATTTCAGTTTGAAGCCAGCCCCAGCAGAAAAGTCCTTGAGACTCTTACCTCCAACTAACCAACAGAAAGCTAGAAATAGAGGCACAGCTCAAGAGGTAGAGCACCAGCCATAGCAGAATAAGAATGGGAGAACCTGAGTCCAAGCCCCAGTAATGCCACGGGGGGAAAAAAAACCATATGTATATATATGCAAGGAGGGAGTAGGTGAGAATGAGGGAATAGATGGTACTGTGCAATAAAAACGTACTTTTTGCCTATGTATATAAAGGTAACCCTGCTGTACATCACCTTTAAAACAACAATAAAGTAATTTAGGGGAAAAAATGCCTTCTGTGCAGACATGTAGTACAAGAGATATGGTCCCAGCTGCTGATCCCCAGGCTCATTACTTCTACAACATAGGCATTAATGGCTTCTATGCATCATGGCCAAGAGCTGAGAGGGACCAGCCTCAGCCAGCAAGTTAGGGCTGCCACTGAGAGCACTGTACCAACAGGAACGCACCCAACCCCACACTGCAGCTATCTGTCTCACTGAGGACTCAGGAATGTTTAGTTTGTATGACATGCAGTTTGTGCATGCAGACCCAGAACATAATTGTGCATAGGCCCTCCACACACCCTGGAAATGCCTTGTATGCCAGAATGATGGCAGCCAGGCCCTTGCTGCCTTCACTCAGGCTGCCTTGGTCCAGCTGAGCCCCAAATGGGAAGGAAAAGAAGTTTCCATGACATCCAGATTGATCACTCACCATCTTTTTCCATTTTTTTTATTAGTTTCCTTAACCAAAACTACAAAGAAAGGCTTAGAACTGAAACAGAACCTGATAGAAGAGGTAAGAACTAACTGCATTAATTTCCTAGTTTATATGTAGTTTATAGAGGTGCATATAGGACTGTTTGTTGGAGGATAATGCCATTTACAAAGAAAGCAAACCAGCTGTCAATCCAACCCTTTTGTCATTATCCAGCAGAGCTCCCACCAGTAAGGCCCATCCTGGTTTCAGGCTGTGATTGATTTTATCCTGTGCCCTATACTTCTCCAAGTGTTTCCATGCCTTCCCCAACATCCCTGAGAGGTACACATTATGTTATGCTATTTTGCAGTTAGAAACACTGAAACTTAGCAAGGTATCTTATTCTACCCTGAGTCAGTAAAGGCTAGGAGTAACTTCTGACCTCCCTATCCTGGGTTGTAAGATAAGGGAGAACAGAGGCACACAGATTCTATATCTCTATGATAGCTTTGGCTGGCAGCACTGCAGGTTAGCCTCCTTTGCTGTTCAGTTAATAGGTTAACAATAACTAGACAAAGCACACAAAAGTGATTGGTCACCTGTAATCCTAGCTACTCAGGAGGCTGAGATGAGTATCGCGGTTCAAAGCCAGCCCGGGCAGGAGAGACCGTGAGACTCCTATCTCCAATAAACCACCAGAAAACCGGAAGTGGCGCTGTAGCTCAAGTGGTAGAGCGCTCGCCTTGAGCTGAAGAGCTGAGGGACAGCGCCCAGGCCCAGAGTTCAAGTCCCACGACCGACAAAAAAAAAAAAAAAGTGATTGGTCACCCATAAGTCATATCCCAGAGGCTTGATTTCCCTTGTGATGTGTGGTCCTGGTGTCAGAAATGGCAGTACGGAGATTTAAACAGGTTAAAGCCTAGAACACATTCTGTCATGAGGCAGAATTGCCCATGCCAGCTGCCCCTTGAACTTCTGAGCCTCATGACTTGTCCCACAGCTTCGGAAATGTGTGGACACGTACAAATACCTCTTCATCTTCTCTGTGGCCAACATGAGAAACAGCAAGCTGAAGGACATCCGGAATGCCTGGAAGCACAGCCGGTGAGTGAGTATGGGGAGGAAGGGCCAGGCTGCTGTAGGAGCTCAGGAACAACTCAAGGGGTCACATAAGTGGCCCTCAGTGACACTGCACCCACACTAAAGGGCACATTTCAAAGGTGAAAGCCAGCCTTCTAACAAGCCCCTCGGGAGCAAGACTCAGTAGTTTCTTTGGAGATAATTGGGAAATTGGTTCCTTAAAGTTCCAAGCCCTGAGCTCAAAAACGATTGCTCAGCCATGGAGTCTGGCATCATTCTAGTTTTAGAATGTCAGTATGTACCCCCAGTATAGACTGACCCAGGAGCAGGCTGCGAGGAACCTGTGGCCACTTGCAGTACTTGGCTAGATGCCTCTGGTTGGTCTCCTACTACACCAGCTCTGAAACATCCTATTAAAGGTGCTACATCTAGAGGGAGTGATTGTCACATGATGTTCCCAGTGCGCGGGTGACAAACTTGCCATGTCCTGTAGGGAAGTAATAGCAGGGACCCTGAGCTGGGGGTGCTGTATGTAGGTGGCATGTCTAGGTGAGGTGCTTTGGGCCTGTCCCCAGGCTGCCGAGAAATGGAACTGCCTGTCATTTAACTGAGGAAGGGGAAAGGAAGGGCACTTCCTTCAAATCCCTTTGTACTTGATAGGATGTTCTTTGGCAAAAACAAGGTGATGATGGTAGCCCTGGGGCGAAGCCCATCTGATGAGTACAGAGACAACCTGCACCAGGTAAGGGTCTAGAGGGGCTGTGCTGCCTTCCCTTGGTCCCCATGTCACCTCCCAGGCCCAGGGAGTGGTGTCCTGTGTGTCCCTGTGTCTCTCCTTCCCCTTCCTGCTCTACCAAGCAGAAATGGCCTTGAATGTTATCGGAGATAAATTGTTCACTTCGGAATTGCAGGTCAGCAAGAAGTTGAAGGGTGAAGTTGGTCTTCTTTTCACCAATCGCACAAAGGATGAAGTGAATGAGTAAGTCTCCATGAGCAGTGCAGGGGCTGTGCTGGTGGCACCACCAGGAAGTCTCACTGGTACTTGGTTGTGACCAGAGAGGATTGTATCTTGTCCAGCACAGTGCCTAGCCTGCAGCCAAACTGGGCGGGCAGAGAGGGGAGGCCCAGGTCCTGGGCTGAGTGGACTTCAGCCATCAACAACCTGCCTTCCTACTTCTTTTCTCCTTAAGGTGGTTCACAAAATACACGCAGATGGACTTTGCCCGAGCTGGTAACAAAGCAGCTTTCCCTGTGAACCTGGACCAAGGCCCTCTGGAGCAGTTCCCCCACTCCATGGAGCCACAACTGAGGCAACTGGGCCTGCCCACTGCCCTCAAGAAAGGTACAGCTGCTGGACACTGGTGGCTCACACCTGTAATCCTAGCTACTCAGGAGGCTGAAAGCTGAGGCTCACGGTTCAAAGCCAGCCCAGGCAGGAAAGTCAGTGAGACTCCATCTCCAGTTAACCACCAGAAAACCGGAAGTGGTACTGAGTGCCTTGTGCTGAAGAGCTGAGGGACAGCGCCCAGGTCCAGAGCTGTAAGGTCATAGTCCACAGCCAGAAGCACCAGCTTGCAGGCTCTGCCTTTCCTGGCTGAACAAGTAACTTTTATCGCCTCCCTTCCTGTGAGAAAATAGGCCAAGTACTCACCCCCCAATTGATATAAAAGTAGACGGTAAGTTCTAACCAGAGGACAGCACTTAAAGGACAATGAGGCAGCAGCTGCCCTTCTGTGTATCAACCTGCAGGGTGGCAAGCGAGCCGCCACAGGCTTCCCAACTCCACACTGGCAGCCCATGTCATGTGGGCCTGTGCCTGAGAGATGTGGGGCCCCTCTCCTGCAGGTGTGGTGACCTTGCTGTCTGACTATGAGGTGTGCAAGGAAGGCGATGTGCTGACCCCGGAGCAGGCCCGGGTTCTGGTAAGTGTGGGCTCTGGCAGGTGGGACCACTGCCTTTCTCTCCCCTGTGCTTCTCATCACACTCCTCACCCCTTCTCCCTCTGCGCTTAAAGAAACTCTTTGGGTATGAGATGGCTGAGTTCAAGGTGACCGTCAAATACATGTGGGATGCACAGTCGGGACGATTCCAGCCGATGGAAGATGACCTTCCTGAGAGCGCACCTGAGTCTGAGGAGGAGGAAGAGGATGAAGACGAGGACGACTAAGGCCTTTCAGCTCCGTCTGTGCCACACAGGACCCAGTAGGACTGACTGCCACCGCCCCTCTGGAGGAAGGCCCTATTTATTTTGCTATAGATGAAGACAGGTGACCTGACTGTGTTTCCAGAGAATAAAATTGAGTCTGCAGGTGTCTCCTGTAGACAGCAAGAGGCTTTTCTAAGATAAGGCCTTTGGCTTTGTGCTCGGCTTGGACACTAGGATTTCCTGTGTACCTAGTAAGCGAGCATAGTCCTGAGCCCTGTGGAGTTACTGCAGTAGCATTACGGCTCTCGATGGCCTAGAACAACCCCCACAGCTGGGCTCCCTCCTCTCCAGGAGAGGGCCCTCCCTCCGTGCCCTTTGCTTCTTACACAGAATTCCTGAGAAAAGTTAGGTGCCTTGGCAGTCCTTTCACATGTCTGCACACAGTCCAAACTCAGAGCTGACTGGTGGATACCAAGAAGTCAGGGGCCTTTAGAAACTCAAGAAAGGCCAGGTGCCTGTGGCTCACACCTGTAATCCTTGCAACACGGGAGGCTGAGATCTGAGGAGCACAGTTCAAAGCCAACCTGGGCAAGAAAGTCTGCGAGACTTGGATCCAACTAACCACAGAAAGGCTGGAAGCAGAGCTGTGGCTCAAGTGGTAGAGCACCAGCCTTGAGTTTAAAAAAATCTCAGGAATAGGCCTATCCCCTAAGTTCAAATCCCAGAACCAGCACCAAAGGGGGAAAAAAAAGGTGGAAGAGGTGCAGAAGTCAAGTACATTTTTAAGTTGGCTCCCAAAAGTACTAGGGATATAGTTCAGTGGTACAGCATTTGCCTACTGATTCCATCCCTAGCACCTCAAGAAAATGACTTTCTCTGAGTCTGGCAGTGTAACAACTCAGTAGTAGAGTGCTTGCCCAACATGGGTGAGCCCTAGGCACTGTGCCAGCATCCCCTAAAAGGAATGTGACCTGTCTCAAACACATTTCCAGGTTCAGACGGTTCTGATAGGTGCAGAGAAGCCATGGAACTTGGTACCCCTCTCACACCACTGGCTCCATGAATCTCTTCTCCATGTCCTTTGTGATAAATACCTTCTATAATAAAAACAACAATTTCCCTGAGTGCTGAGTTGTTTATGTGCTAGGGAGTCACTAGTGGCACCTCCATTTGCAGTGGGTCACAGAAGGGCAGGTAAAACATTCAATATATTACAGTAGCTCCAAAACAGCCTTTGAGACAGCTCTAACATCTTATGTGGCTCTCTGTCATACATAGCCAGTCCCACAAAGGGGACAGGCCAGGCTGGGTTAGGGGTTCTGGGTCTAAAGAGATCCAACTGCCTCTGACTCTGTCACCACAGTAGCCCCTCAAACCTCCAGCACAGGAGAGGTCACCAAACTTCAGCCAGCTCAGCTGCCAGCTTTCTTCACTAGGCAGAGCTCAGCCTGCTGCCCTCCCACTGGGTACAACTGGGTACACTGAAGGGAAATAGAAGGAAAAAAAAAAACAGCAGGGATAGAGCAAGTTGGATCAGCTCAAGGTAGCAACTGACCTTAAGGGAGATAAGGGATAGCTAGCTACAGTCCAGGCAGGTGGAACCTAACGGAAGTAGTTGGGACTCTGGTGGGTAACCAGGTTCCAGGCTTAATCAAAGGCTTCCATGACTCCCGGCTCCAAGGGCCCTTGCTCAGTGACAGCCAAGTTCTGCTCCAGTTGGTCTAGGCTGGACATGCCCAGAATGACTGTCCTCATGGGTGGCCTGCAGGGATACCATATTCCCAACATCTACCTGCAGCTCAAGTCACTTGCCCCTCCCTGCCAGCATTGCCAATATTATTTTTCCTTATGCCTGTATTATTCCAGCAGGAATTGACTAGCCAAGTAAGATTGTAAGCCCCAGTACCAGCATACACACACATATAAAAAAAACAAGGAGGGGGAAGTGGTGTTGTGGCTCAAGCAGTAGAGTTTTCACCTTGAGCTGAAGAACACAGGGACAGTGCCCAAGCCCTGAGTTCAAGCACCACGACCGACAAAAAATAAATAATAAAATATTTAAAAACAAGGAGGGATTGGGAAGGTGGCTCAGTGGTAGAGCACTTGCCTTGTATGCCTGAGGCCCTAGGTTTGATTCCTCAGCACCACATAAGCAAAAAAAAAAAAGCCAGAAGTGGCGCTGTAGCTCAAGTGGTAGAGTGCTAGCCTTGAGCTGAAGAGCTGAGGGACAGCGCCCAGGCCCAGGGATCAGGCCCCACAACTGGACCCAAAAAAAAAACAAAAACAAGGACTAGCATAGGTGAAGCCCTGGGTTTGATTCCTCAGTACCACATACACAAGAAGTCGGAAGTGGCACTGTGGCTCAATTGGTAGAGTGCTAGCCCTGAGCAAAAGAAGCACAGGGACAGTGCACACGTCCTAAGTTCAAGCCCCAGGACTGGCCCAAAAAAGAAATGAGCTGTGGCTCAAATAGAGTGCCAACAATGAGCAAAAAATCAAGAATTCATGTTGCCTCCAAATATGGCTGTAGCCATACCATAACTATGCTAGGTAGAGGGATGAAGGACAGTAAACTGGGACAAAAAGGAGATGGGGAGCCCCCAGCCACACAAGGCTGGGTCCTGCCTCCAGAGTAGACAGGAAAGGATGCAACTTTATACTAATGGTTTTTAAAAGTTCAAGTTCAGCCGGGCGCTGGTGGCTCACGCCTGTAATCCTAGCTACTCAGGAGGCTGAGATCTGAGGATCCCGGTTCAAAGCCAGCCTGGGCAGGAGAGGCCGTGAGACTCCTATCTCCAATAAACCACCAGAAAACCGGAAGTGGCGCTGTAGCTCAAGTGGTAGAGTGCTCGCCTTGAGCTGAAGAGCTGAGGGACAGCGCCCAGGCCCAGAGTTCAAGCCCCATGACCGACCAAAAAAAAAAAAAAAAGTTCAAGTTCAGGGCTGGGAAGGTGGCTTAGTGGAAGAGTGCTTGCCTCACATGCATGAAGCCCTGGGTTCAATTCCTCAGCACCATGTAAACAGAAAAAGCTTTTGTGGTGGTGCTGTGGCTCAAGTGGCAAAGCAGTAGCCTTGAGCTGAAGAGCTGAGAGGGACAGCACCCAGGCCCAGAGTTCAAGCCTCCTAGCCAACAAAAAAATTAAAATTAGCCGGGCGCTGGTGGCTCACGCCTGTAATCCTAGCTACTCAGGAGGCTGAGATCTGAGGATCGCGGTTCAAAGCCAGCCCGGGCAGGAGAGACCGTGAGACTCCTATCTCCAATAAACCACCAGAAAACCGGAAGTGGCGCTGTAGCTCAAGTGGTAGAGTGCTCGCCTTGAGCTGAAGAGCTGAGGGACAGCGCCCAGGCCCAGAGTTCAAGCCCCACGACCGACAAAAAAAAAAAAAAAAAAAAAAAAAAAAAATTAAAATTAAAAAATAATTCAAGTTCAGAATCAAATCCATGTTTATTCCACTCTAGGAATAGCTGTGCATAAATTGGCAGAATAAGGCTCCCCAAGACAAGTACTTCATATTAAAGCTGAAGTGATAATACTTAATAGGAAGTCTGTAACTTGGCTACCTGTACACATCAGAGGAAAATAAAGAGCCCTCCCAGGATAGAAGAGAATAGCAGGGGAGTCTTCAAGGCCCCATTCTCCACTCCCCCGCCCTCCCCCTCCCCCCAGCACCCAGGACAGCAAGGCTACCTGCAGCCAGGAGTGGTGGTACAGCCACCTCAGGGCAGCCAAGGTCATGCTGGGGGCACTGGGGCCATAAGGCAGCCTGCAGGGCCTTCACCAGGGTGATGGCCTTGAAGTGTTCCTCCTTCTAGTAGCTGATCAGGATACAGAGGATGCAGGGTTCAGAACCCCAGAGGACAGCCCAGTCCCTGGAGCCCTGAGAGACCTGGGTCCACTGGTGGGGGTTGGCATTCTAACCAGATTCCTAGGCACCTCACCAGGTGTTGGTTTTCATCTTGGGTGGAGACAGTGGAAGGAGCAAGAACTGAGCTCCACAGAGGCACACCCCACCAGAAAGCTTCAGTCATGAAAATACACGAAGCTCACTGCTGATATCTGATGCGCCTCCACTTAAGACCGTGGACATTTCAACAGGACTAGCATGGGGACCTCCTGCAGGAAGCCTGGCTTGAGAGGCCCTTCCTCCCACCAGCAAGGTCACACTGGGCCAGAAATGAACTCAGCAGACTTGTGCAAATTTAGCAACAGCAACTTTCTACAGTCCACAGAAAAGAATGGGAACAAACTGAATACTTTAGAGATGCCACAATCAATGCTAGAGTGAAGAGAAGCTGAAAGAATTCAGGAAGTTGCCTCTGACACTGGGTTATCAGTCTGAGCCCATGTGGGACACACAATAAGATCTGCTTTACACAAGACTCTAGGCTGGAAATGTGGCTTAGTGATAGAGTGCTTGCCTACCATGCATGAAACCCTGGGTTCAATTCCTTAGTGCCACATAAACAGAAAAAGCCACAAGTAGCACTGTGGCTCAAGCGGATAGAGTGCTAGCCTTGAGCAAAAGAAGCTCAGGGACAGTGCCCAGGCCCTGAATTCAAGCCCCAGGACTGGCAAAAGAAAAAACAACAAGCCAGGCACTGGTGTCTCACGCATGTAATCCTAGCTACTCAGGAGACTGAGATCTGAGGATCACAGTTCAAAGCCAGACTGGGCTAGAAAGTCTGTGAGACTCTTACTTCCAATAAACTACTAGAAAACCAGAAGTGGCACTGTGGCTCAAGTGATAGAGGGAGCGCTAGCCTTGAACTGAAGAGCTGAGGGACAGCGCCCAGGCCCAGAGTTCAAGCCCCATGACCGACAAAACAACAACAACAATAACCAAAAAAAAACACACATCAGGACTCTGGTGGTTCACACATGTAATCCTAGCTATTTAGAAGGCTAGATCTCATGACTGAGGTTTGAAACCAGCTCAGGCAGGAAAGTCTCTAAACCTCTAATCTCTAACTACTAAAAAACCAGAAATGGAGCTTTGCTTCAAGTGGTAGAGCAGTAATCTTTAGCATAAAAGCTCAGAGACAGTGCCAGGCCTGAAATCTAAGCCACAAACCAGTTTAAAAATTAAAAAAGGGGCTGGGATGTAGCTCAGTGGCAAAGCGCTTGCCTAGCAAGTGCAACATCCTGGGTTTGATCACCAGTACCAAAAAAAAAAAAAAAGACAAAAAAATACAGTTAAAAAAATAAATAAAAGAATAAAAGAACCATCTCATAAAAACAAAACCAACAAAGTAATAGGAATACAAAATGAATTGGGTTTTGTGTGTGTGTGTGTGAGTGAGTGTGTGTGTGTGCGTTTGCTGGAACAGGCTGGGCATTGCTTAGCTTTTTTGCTCTGTGCTATCACTCTCTCATTGTACCACACTTATACGTCCATGTTCAGAATTTTGGTGGTTAATTAGAGATAAAAGTCTCAGCCTTTACTGTCTGAGCTGGCTTCCAAGTGTGATCCTCAGATCTCAGCCTCCTGAATGGCTAGGATTATAGGCACAAGCCACAGGTGCTGACTAAAGGAATTGTTTTTAAAAGGACATGTTGAGGGGCTGGGAAGGTAGCTCAGTGGTAGAGCGCTTGCCTTGCATGCCTGAGGCCCTGGGTTCGATTCCTCAGCACCACATAAGCAAAAAGAAAAAAAAAAGCCGGAAGTGGCACTGTGGCTCAGATGGTTAGAGCGCTAGCCTTGAGCTGAAGAACTGAGGGACAGCACCCACTCAGGCCCAGAGTTCAGGCCCCACGACCGGACCCAAAAAACAAAAAAATAAAAAATAAAAAATAAAAAAGAAAAGGACATGTTGAAATTTCTTTAACAATCTTTTTTTAGGGAGTGAAGAATGCTGATGATCTCCTGCTTACACCAGTGAGCCACACCACCAGAACAAAATTTACAATAAGGTAAAGAGGAAAAAAAAAAAAGGTAAAGAGGAAAAAAGAAAAGGAAGGGAAGATGGATGTTCTCAAGAGCAGAGACACAAATGGCAATTTTCCTGCCCAGAGCTCACAACACTCAGACTCCCTGTACCCCAGGTGGCATGGCCAATTCCAAACACCAGGCTCTGCTAAGTCTATCCAGGCTGGATCCAGTGTGTGCAGCAGGGCATCTTCCCAGAAGAGAGACTCAGTGCCACAGACAGCACTGACACCAGGAATTCTCACCTCAGGGCCTGGAGTATCCCCAGAGATTCATGACAACAACCGAGGAAGACCAGGAACCCAGGTCACAGCACCCAGGAAGGAGCCAGCACTGGCACAGCAGGCCTTCTGTACCTCCAAGTAAGGGACCCTCACTTCTTCCCATGCAGACTCCTTCCCCAGGGCTCACCAATTCCAGTACATTTCAGCCTGGATGTAACCAAAGAAGCGGCCCTCATGCTGCTTGCTGTCCTTGTCCTCATAGCTGTACTTGCCCGTCAGGCCACCTGTGGAAGCCCCCAGATCATTGAGGATCCCTCAGAATTCTGGGCTGAGGGAGGATGGGGCAAAGGATTGGGGACACGACACGGACTTCATTGCATTCCTCAGCTTTACATTTCCTCCTTGCATGCCTGGCTGTGCTGGGCATCCACCAGGCCAGGAATGCAAACACCCCTCATCCCAGCCCTAGGTGCTGTGTCCATGCAGCCCATACCAGCCAAAGGGTTGAAGGCATAGAACCTCAGTCCAAAGTGTCTGAGGCAGGGGAAGAGGTCCATTTCTACCTGCCGGGTAATGAGGTTGTACATGCCCTGCAGGGAGAGGGTGAGGAGTCAAGAGGAAGGACCCCAATGAGTCCTTGAAAAACCCTCAGCTCAGACCTAAACAATCCTAGCACCCTGACAATCAGGAAACACACATAGCAACAGGAGGCGGGGGCTGAAAAATTCATCCTGCAGCCAGCACCTGTAATCATCTACTAGATGCAGTGGGTGATAGATTCTAGACTCACTAAGGCAAAAGGATAACACCCTGCCCTCTGATTCTAGGGACAGGTTTAGGCTGGGGCTGGAACTCAGCACCTCATTCATGCTTGACAAGCTTTACCTCTGAACCATGACTCAGCCACTTTGTGTATTGCTGATGTTTTTTTTTTTGGGGGGGGTCCGGTTGTGGGGCCTAAACTCTGGGCCTGGGCACTGTCCCTCAGCTCTTCATATCAAGTCTAGCGCTCTACCACTTGAGCCACAGCGCCACTTCCGGCTTTTTTTTTTTTTTTTTTTTTTTTTTGTTTATGTGGTGCTGAGGAATCAAACCCAGGGCCTCAGGCATGCAAGGCAAGCACTCTACCACTGAGCCACTTTCCAGCCCATGTATTGCTGATGTTTGAGACAGGGTCTCTCACAGGCCACCCTGGACCGTGATGCTCGTATATGAGCTTCTCTTAATCACTGGGATGAGTCACATGCCTCCATGTCCAGACATCTCATCTCCCTCACAGCTTGAGATAGCAGGCACACAACACACAATCCAGCCATTTGTTGCAATGAAGTCTCCCAAACTCGTGTTCCTAGAACAGCCTCCTAATCTGCACCTCCCAAGCAGCTAGAATTATAGGCTTGAGTCACCATGCCTGGCCACCCTTCAGGACATTACAGTGAGGTAGAGTGCAAACAAGGTGGGAAGGAGTAGAGACAGGATCACGGTGAACTGGGGACTCCTGGAAGCAGTGCCTGGCTCCCAGCACTGAACACACATTCCTGAATGAATGGGCAGGAGAGGTTGAAACAGAGCCTGAGAGCTCAGGGGTCTGGAGATGTGGGGGGAGGGGGGCTGGGGGGGAGCTCCCAGAAGAGCCACCTGAGGGAGCCCTGAGCACTTCCCCCAGAGGAGAGTTCCAGGCTGAGGTGCAGAGCCAGGCTTGGAAGTAAGGAACCAAGCTGTGCACTCAGGCAGAAAGTGGGCAGCTGCCTGCTGGCCAGGCTGAGGAACTTTTTTTTTTTTGGGTCCAGTCATGGGGCCTGAACTCTGGGCCTGGGCGCTGTCCCTCAGTTCTTCAGCTCAAGGCTAGCGCTCTACCACTTGAGCCACAGCACCACTTGCGGCTTTTTTTTTTCTGCATATGTGGTGCTGAGGAATTGAACTCAGGGCCTTAAGCATGCAAGACGAGCGCTTACCACTGAGCCACCTTCCCAGCCCAAGGCTGAGGAACTTTGTCCTCCTCTGAGGGCACCTGCGAGCCAGGCACAGGCTCTGGGCAGAGGAGCCGCTGCCCTGTAGAGGGCACAGGAGGCAGGCTGAGGGGAAAGAAGATCAGCCAAGCCCTGCAGTCCACGGCCTGGGCACCCTGGCACACCAGGTACCCCTCACCTGATACACAGTGGGCATAATCCAGCCATTGCTCTTGCAGAGGGTACAGATCTCCGCCACTTCCCAGGAGGCATAGTTGGAGAGGCCAAGCTCCACAAACTTGCCCTGCAGGGGAGAGGTGAGGTCACAACTCTGTACAACCCAGGACTCTAGGCAGGGGAGGAGGGAGTGGGGACCCCGGGGCTGGGGTCTTCCCAGCTCTCCCTCGGTGCTCTGGTTCCCCCTCTTTGCTGGTAGAGGGAGGATGGGAAGAGAAGAGAGCCCTCCCTCCTGGAGCTCTGGAGACCCTCTCCCACCTCCTGGTGCAGCTGGTGGCAGGCCCGCAGTGTCTCCTCCACAGGGGTGCTTGGTTCAGGCAGGTGGAGGTAGAAGAGGTCCACTCAGGACACTGCAGCCGCTTCAGTGATGTCTCCAGCTGGAACCGGATACTACAGGCTTCAGGAACTTCCCAGCCAATGGAATGTTTTGGTGGCAATTTTCACTTTGAGGAGACAAAAATGGAAGTTCAAACTACTTAACAAGCATCAGAAAGGGCATTTAGAGCCATGTCTAGTAACAGATGTGGGTTCAAATCCTAGCTCTCAGTAATCACTCCTAAGTTACTGAATCTCTAGGAGTCTTAATCCTTTCCACTGTAAGTAACAACATAATTTGTAATAATATCTCATAGGGTGGTCCTGAGGGTGTTTTTTTGTTTTGGGTTTTTTTTTTTTTTTTTGCCCTTCTTTCTTTCATCAGGACTAAGATGTGACTTCAGAGCCGCCCACTTGCTAAGCAAGTGCTCTAACTGCTGAGTCACACCTTTACATCTGGATTTATTTTCATTTCTGAGACTGAACTCAGATCTGGGTAGAAAGGGTTCTGCCACCTCAGTCAAACTCTGGCTCTTTTATTGCCTTTGGTTTGTTTTTACCTAGTATCTGATTGTGGCACTGTGGCTTAAGTGGTAAAGTGATCGCCTTGAGCTGACAAGCTCAGAGACAGCTCCCAGGCCCAGAGTTCAAACCCCACAACCGACAAAAAAAAAAAAAAAAAAAAAAAAAAAGATAGTATCTGCCACAACCAACAACAACAAAAAAAAAAGATAGTATCTGATGCTTTGGCTGGGATGGATTTGGACTGAAATCTTCCTATCACTGTCACCTGAGCAGCTGGAATTACAGGCATGCACCACCTTAAAAATCATTAAAGACCATTGGAAAAAGTGCTTTTTAGGAACTGTTGAGGTCTTCACTATAGCATTTAACCATGCTGCACCTGCAGTGCCAGGCCTGGCAGGGCTGGCAGAGGTAGCAGCTCCCTGCCCTCAAGCACTCACAGCCTAAAGGCCACTCTGGACAAGGCCGGCAGGGAAAGCACATGGCTCCTTAGAAGCCAGGAGCACAGAGGTATGAGCACCTGCGGTCTCTGAGCTGTCCTGAGATGCTCACTCTGCAGATCCAAGGCAGGTCAGAAGCCTCCAGCTGAGAAAAGTGGGGGATCATTCCAGAGAGAGGCTCAGTGGCTTTACCAGTCCAAGAGCAAGGATGCCCTGTGTGGACACATGCCTGCCAGGTCACCTATCAGGAGTGGGTGGATGAGGCAAGAGAAGGGCACAGGCAGGTGCTAAAAGATCCTGGGCACTGGTGGACTGAGGACGTTAGAAGCTGTCAGGCCCTCTGAATGCTTTTCAGATGGGAGCTTGGTGGTCAGTTATGGATGTGGAAGGTGAGTCCAAGTGCAGCATGGGTGAAGCACAGGTCTGGCCAGAACAGTGAGGAGCACTGGGTGCCTTTAGCTCACACTTGTAATCCTAGCTACTCAGGAGGCTGAGATCTGAGGATTCCAGTTTGAAGCTAGCCTGGTCTGGAAAGCCTGTGAGACTCTTATCTCCAAATAACCACCAGAAAATTGGAAGTAGAGCTGAGCTGTGGTTCAAAGGTGTAGAGCATTAGCTTTGAGCAAAAGAGCTCAGAGACTGTACCTGTGCCCTGAGTTCAAGCCCCATGACTGAGGAAGGAAGGAAAGAAGGAAGGAAGGAAGGAAGGAAGGAAGGAAGGAAGGAAGGAAGGGAAGGAGGGAGGGAGGGAGGGAGGGAGGGAGGGAGGGAGACAGAAAGGAGAGAGAGAGAGAGAGAGAGAGAGAGAGAGAGAGAGAGAGAGAGAGAGAGAGAGAAAGAAAGAGAGAAAGAAAGAGAGAAAGAAAGAGAGAAAGAAAGAAAGAAAGAAAGTTTGCCTGCCTGCAAACTTAGCCCTTTTGGACTTTAACCAGAGCCCTGTGGTCCCTGGAAAGAGCAGGTTTGAGGAAACATACATTCTATCCTTTCCCTTCCTCTTCCTATCTGACATCTATACACTTTGATACCACTCACTTCAAGAATGGAAGGGAAGCCAGGCGCCAGTGGCTCATACCTGTAATCCTACCTACTCAGGAGGCTGAGATCTGGGGATCATGGTTCAAAGCCAGCCAGGGCAAGAAAGGCTGTGAAACTCTTATCTCCAATAAAACCACCATAAAACCAGAAGTGGCGCTGTGGCTCTAGTGGTAGAGCTCTAGGTTTGAGCTGAAAAGCTTAGGCCCAGAGTTCAAGCTCCATGACCACCACCAACAACAAAAAGAATGGGAAGAAGAAATCACAAAAGCAAAATCAGAAATAAAATAAGATTTCTCACTGGGTAACAAAGGAATCTGGAAAGAGTGTACACTGATCTGTACACATGTATTTGCACTCTACCATGCTGTGAGAAAGTTTCCTATGTGTTATGGTTAGGGATCAACTGAGTGGAAGAACAAACCAAACCTGGGCGCTGGTGGCTTATATCTGCAATCCTAGCTGCTGAGGAGGCTGAGATCTGAAGATTGCACTCCAAACTCAGCCCCAGGCAGGAAAAACAATGAGACTCTTACCTCCAGTTAACCACCAGAAAACCAGAAATTGTGCTGTGGCTCAAAGTGGTAAGAGTACTAGCCTTGAGCAAAGGAATTCAAGAAGAACATCTAGGCCCTGAGTTCAAGCCTCACAAGTGACAAAAAAAAAAAAAAATCAAAAAGCATAGGATACAGGGCCTGGGCCCTGTAATTTAGCTTTGAGCTCAAGGCTAATATTCCTAGTGCTTTAGCTACAGCTCCACTTCTTGAACACATTAAGTCTTACAACCTTTTGAAGTTCAGAAAAAAAATAAAAATTAAAAAATAAAAGCCAGGTGGCAGTGGCTCACACCTGTAATCTGAGTAGCTAGGATTACACCAGCATTGGCCCAGATGAGAGTCTTATCTCCAATAAACTACCAGAAAACCAAAAGTGGCACTGTGGCTCAAAGTGGTAGAGCTCTAACCTTGAGCAAAAAAGCTCAGGGACAGTGCCCAGGCCATGAGTTCAAGCCCCATGAAAAACAACAACAAAATTACTGTTACATTGTCAGTGGGTCATATAAGCAAGACATATTGAAAGTATTCACTAAAATAATTGTTTTTCAGCCTGGAGCCCATGGCTCATGCATGTAATCATAGCTACTCAGAAGACTGAGATCTGAGGATCGCAGTTAGAAGCCATCTCAGACAGAAAACTCCCGTTGAGACTCTTATCTCCAATTAACCACTCAAAAACCAGAAGTGGCACTGTGGCTCAAGTGGTAGAACGCTAGTCTTGAGCACAAAGACCCTCAGGGACAGTGCCCGTGCCCTGAGTTCAAGCCCTACAACTGACAAAAAATAAAAAAATGTTTTTCTGTTTTGGCGAAACGAAGGAAAATATCTTATGCAATAAATGGTACCGAGAAAACTAGCTACCTACATCCAGGAGACTGAAACTGGGCCACTATCTCTCCCTCTGTACAAAATCAGCTCCAAAGGGACCAAAGATCTCAATGTAAAGTCTGAAACCACTACAAGAAACTGGAGGGACACTCTGGAAGGTGTAGACACAGATGATTATTTTCTCTGTAAGGCTCCAATAGTCCACCAGGAAATAAGCACAAGAATGCACAAATGGGAATACATTAAATTTAAAAAATTCCATGCAGCAAGAGAGATACCAGAGCCAAGAGAGAACCCATAGAGGGAGAGAAAATCTTGCACAGCTACTCAACCAGATAAAGGATTCATATTGAGAACAAAGAGCTCAAAAACTTAAATAGTAAAAAACATATAACCCAAATAATAAGTAAAATAATTAGGCAGTCCTCAGAAGACATATAAATGGCTAATAGATACAGGAAAAAGTGTTTAATATGCTGGGCACTGGTGTCTCACACCTGTAATCCTAGCTACTTAGGAGGCTGAGATCTGAGGATCACAGTTTAAAGCCAGCCTGGGCAGGAAAGTTTGTGAGACTCTTATCTCCAATGAACCACCAGAAAAACTGGAAGTGGTGCTGTGGCTCAAATAGTAGAGTGCTCACCTTGAGCTGAAGTGAGGGACAGCGCTCAGGACTAGAGTTCAAGCCCCACAACTGAACAGAAGGAGGAGGAGGAGGAAGACAAGGAGGAGGAGAAGGAAGACAAGGAGGAGGAGGAGGAAGACAAGGAGGAAGATGAGGAGGAGGAGGAGGAGGAAGAGGAAGAGGAAGAGGAGGAGGAGGAGGAGGAGGAGGAGGAGGAGAACGACGACAAAGAAGAAGAAAAGAAAAAGTGTTCAATGTCCATTGCCATAAAGGAAATGAAGATCAAAACTGGACTGACTTTCCACTTCAACCCAGTTTAACTGGCAGAAGAAACACCAATAAGTGCTGGTAAGTATGGATGCGTGGGGAGGACTCCTTTTACGCTGCAGGTGGATGTATAAATGTGCAGCCACTATGGAACTCAGAATGGAGATTTCTCAAAAGATGGAAACTAGATCCTCTTTCTTGAGCCCTTCCATACCACTCGGGAATAGATCTGAAGGAATGTAACTCAATATACAACAGAGATACCTGCATACCATGTCCCTTGGGTATTGTTCACAATAGCCAAACTGGACACAGAAGTGTCCAAAAACTGATGAATGAATAAAAAAAATAAGTTATGTGTAGTATACCATGGAATACTACTCAACCTTCAAGAAAATGAATTATATCATTTGCAGGAGTGATCGATTAAGCCAAGTTAAAGAGCCAAATATTGCATGCTTTTGCTCAATTGTAGAATCTAGATTTTAAAGAAACACAGTCTTACATACAGAACATGAATGCAGCTGTAGGACTGTTTAGGGGGAAGGGGGAACAAGGAGACCCCACATCCCTCCAGCACTCTCCCTCCAGAATTTCTTCCTCTGTGTCATGTGAAATGTTATTTTCTAAAACCATAGATATGGGGCTGGGAAGGTGGCTCAGTGGTAGAGCGCTTGCCTTGCATGCCTGAGGCCCTGGCTTCGATTCCTCAGCACCACATAAACAAAAAGAAAAAAGCCGGAAGTGGCACTGTGGCTCAAGTGGTAGAGCACTAGCCTTGAGCTGAAGAGCTGAGGGACAGTGCCCAGGCCCAGAGTTCAGACCCCACGACCGGACCCAAAAAAAATAAAAAAATAAAATAAAATAAAACCATAGGTACAAGTCTCAGTCCCTGTGAGGGCTTAGTCAAATTAACTGATCTAACACCAGATACTCATACAGGAAAACCATTGCCCTACCATACCCATGCTGAACACAGGGGTGAGGGAAATTTGGAACAGTAGGAAGATGGGGAGTCCCAACCACACAGAGGTGAGCTCTGTCTCCAGAGCAGAGAGGAAAAGATGTAATAAGTGCTAATGCCTTTTAAAAATGCAAGTTGAGCCGGGCACCAGTGGCTCACGCCTGTAATCCTAGCTACTCAGGAGGCTGAGATCTGAGGATCGTGGTTCAAAGCCAGCCCGGGCAGGAAAGTCTGTGAACCTCTTATCTCCAACTAACTACCAGAAAACTGGAAGTGGCACTGTAGCTCAAGTGGTAGAGCGCTTGCCTTGAGCTGAAGAGCTGAGGGACAGCGTTCAGGCCCAGAGTTCAAGCCCCATGACCGACCAAAAAAAAAAAAAATGCAAGTTAAGCAGGGCACCACTAGCTCACATCTATAATTCTAGCTACTCGGGAGGCTGAGATCTGAGAATCACAGTTCAAAGACAGGCCAGGCAGAGAAGTCTGCAAGACCCTTATCACCAGTTAACAACCAAAAAGCTGGAAGTGGAGTTGTGGCTCAAGTGATGAGTGCCTGCCTTATGCAAAAAAAGCTAAAGAAAAGTATCCCAGGGCTGGGAAGGTGGCTCAGTGGTAGAGTGCTTGCCTTGCATGCGAAAAAAGCCGGAAGTGGTGCTGTGGCTCAAGTGGTAGAGCGCTAGACTTGAGCTGAAGAGCTGAGGGACAGGGCCCAGGCCCAGAGTTCAGGCCTCACGACCAGACCCAAAAAAAATAAAATAAAAAAATAAAAGTATCCCAGCTTTGGATTCAAGCACACGCTGTACTAGTATTGGCACACACACACACAAAAAAAACTTTGCAAAGATGCCAACAGATATTAGTGTAGTAATATTTTTATACTCATTAATAAAATAATCTAGAGGAACTTCAAATAACCCACTGACAGGGAAAGAATGCATCACATGTACTTTGCCAGGTTCAAGCATTTAGAATTTCACCTTTGGCTTGAAAAAATATTGCAAAGAGACACTAGTAAAACTCAAGATCCCATGCCAGGTGCCAGTTTGGGCAGCAGTTCAGCACTAGTGTTCAGGGTGGTGCAGCAAGTTGCCCACTTTTACTTAGGCTTCAAGGTCCAGTAACTTCACAACTACTGTGATCTTTTTCTGCCCAGTGTGGTTATACTGAGAAACCACTGTATTTATCCTTGAAGGAAGAGAGTATTTCTTCCTTTAATGGTTGTGGTTCTGTGCTAATTCCTGACTTGCACAGGCAGTTTGTCTGTATTTAGGAGAGGAACTCCAGGCAGTGCTGAGTACTTATAAGCAGCAAGTCAAAGCTTTTGTACTTTGCTCAAAAAGTTGTTAGTGCTGCCAGGTACCAGTGGTTCACACGTGTAACCCTAGCTGCTACTCAGGAGGCTGAGCTCTGAAGGTCACAGGTTGAAACTAGCTTGGGCAGGAAAGTCAATGAGACCCTTATTTCCAATTAACCACCAAAATGCCTGAAGTGGAGCTGTGGCTCAAGTGGTAGAATGCCAGCTACCACTGAAGGACAGTATCCAGGCAGAGTTTAAGACCCAGAACAAGGACAAAAATAAAATGTAAATGTACCTCTTAGTAATGAAGTTCAGTAAAGGACTGGCCATCCCACTGCAGCCACGGAAATGTTCTCATGTTCATTTTAGTCCCAGGCCTCAAGTACTCTTCACCCACAATGATACAGTTGGGGCAGATTGTCTCCAGCAGTATTTAATGGAAATTCATACAGTGAGATGAATTTCCATTAAATACTGCTGGAGACAATCTGTCCCAACTGTATCATAAACCAAAGCTACTTTCTCAGTATCTTGTCTATATTTCCTCCCTTAAGGTAGGTTATTACATCAGCACAGAACAATTATTCCAATAGCAATAGTGAGTGAAAGACAAAGGGCTACTTACCTAATTATATAATAACCACTGGCTTCATTTCGCAGGCAAGCTGTTAAAGTCACTTATCCACAATGTTTATCAATATTTAACACCATGGGGAAAGTACTTTCTCTGGCTGCAGGAAAGGCAGCAAAGTTCTGAAGTGGCATGAGTGTTTTAAAATTACATATATAATTACATTGAGGCTCATCCAGGGCTTACGCATGCTAGGCCAGTGCTCTACCATTGAGCAAATCCTTCAGTAATATAATTGTATTTTTTGTCGGCTGTGGGGTTTGAACTCAAGGCATGGGTGCTGTCCCTGAGCTTCTTTTGCTCAAGGCTACCACTTGAGCTGTAGCTCCACTTCCAGCTTTTTTTGTGTATGTGGTTCTGAAGAATTGAATCTTGGGCCGGGCGCTGGTGGCTCACGCCTGTAATCCTAGCTACTCAGGAGGCTGAGATCTGAGGATCTCGGTTCAAAGCCAGCCCGGGCAGGAGAGACCGTGGACTCCTATCTCCAATAAACCACCAGAAAACCGGAAGTGGTGCTCAAGTGGTAGAGCTCAAGTGGTAGAGCGCTCGCCTTGAGCTGAAGAGCTGAGGGACAGCGCCCAGGCCCAGTGTTCAAGCCCCACAACCGACAAAAAAAAAAAAAAAAAAAAAAAAAGAATTGAATCTTGGGCTTCATACATGCTAAGCAAGCCACTCTACTATTAAGCCACAATTCCAGCCCTGCAATTTTCTGTGTGCACGTGCATGTGTCTCAGGTGTGGGGCCTAGGTGCTGTCCATAAGCTCTTCAGCTAAAGGCTAGTGCTCTGCCACTTTGAGTCACAGCACCACTTCCTGTTTTCTGATGACTAATTGGAGATAAGTCTCACCAACTTTCCTGCCTGGGCTGGCTTTGAACCGAGATTCTCAGTTCTCAGCCTCTTCAGTAGCTAGGATTATAGGCATGAGCCACTGGCCCTAGGTTGCGATTTTTTTCTTTCATTTTTGGTCGGTTGTGGGGCTTGAACTTTGGGCCTGAGCATTGTCCCTGTGCTCTTTAGCTCCACTCTACCACTTGAGCCAGTTTTTCTGGTGGTTCAGTGGAGGTAAGAGTCTCACAAACTTTCCTGCCTGGGCTGGCTTTGAACTGCAACCTTCAGATCTCAGCCTCCTGAGTAGTTAGAATTACAGGCTTGAGTCACCAGCACCTGGCCATTTTTTCTTTTTTCTTTTTTTTTTTTTGTCAGTTGTGGGGCTTGAATTCTGGGCTTGGGTGCTGTTACTATGATTTTCAGCTCAAGGTGAGCGCTCTACCACATGAGCCACTTCTGGTTTTCTAGTGGTTTATTGGAGATAAGAGTTTCATGGCCTTTCCCACCTGGGCTAGCTTTGAACTGAGATCCTCAGATCTCAGCCTCTTGAGTAGCTAGGATTACAGGCGTGAGCCACCAGCGACCGGCTTTTTTTTTTTTTCTTTTTTAAATATGTTCTCACTATGTTACCTAGTCTGCCCTTGCATCAGTCTCCTGAGTAGCTGCGATTATATCCCAGCTAACTGAAAACTTTTGAAGTAGAAAGTTGTGTCTGAAGATTATCACTTTATCTCTACAATTTAGAAGGCTCATCTACATATCACTGACATCTTTCTTGTTGGTGGTTGTTCCTTTTTTTTTTTTTTTTTTTTTGTCGGTCATGGGGCTTGAACTCTGGGCCCGGGCGCTGTCCCTCAGCTCTTCAGCTCAAGGCGAGCGCTCTACCACTTGAGCTACAGCGCCACTTCCGGTTTTCTGGTGGTTTATTGGAGATAGGAGTCTCACGGTCTTTCCTGCCCGGGCTGGCTTTGAACCAAGATCCTCAGATCTCAGTCTCCTGAGTAGCTAGGATTACAGGCGTGAGCCACCAGCGCCCGGCTCCTTCTGATTTTTTTTGGAGACTGGATATTGTTGTGTGGCCCACTTTGGCCTGGGACTTCCATTCTCCTGGCTTGGCCTCCAGTGCTGGTCTAACTGGCATCTTCCTTTTTTTTTAATTCTTGATTGGGAATCATATTCGTTATCTGATGCTTTTGCTTACTGGCTCTCAACCACTGGAGCTATGCCTCCAACTTTTTTTATTTATTTTTTATTTATTATTATTTTTTTTTTGGTCGGTCGTGGGGCTTGAACTCTGGGCCTGGGCGCTGTCCTTCAGCTCTTCAACTCAAGGCGAGCGCTCTACCACTTGAGCTACAGCGCCACTTCCGGTTTTCTGGTGATTTATTGGAGATAGGAGTCTCACAGTCTTTCCTGCCCGGGCTGGCTTTGAACCGCGATCCTCAGATCTCAGCCTCCTGAGTAGCTAGGATTACAGGCGTGAGCCACCAGCGCCCGGCACTTTTTTTATTTTTTAATTAGTCCTAGGATTTGAACTTAAGGCCTGGGGTCTGTCTCTGAGCTTCTTTTGCTCAAATGTAGTATACTATCATTTGAGTCACAGTGCCACTTCTGGCCTTTTCTCTTTACATATCACTGAGGAATTGAACCCATGCCTTTTTATGCACGTCCCATGAGACAGCATAGCTACTGATGTGTTCCTATTGGAACTAGAGCAGCAGAATGAGAGCTACTGGGTCACTGAATTCAGTGCTGACAAAGCCAGTTGGCCATTTGTACTTAAGCTTCAAGGTCCATGGCTCTGTTTGCTGCCATTTGGGCCATTTTTCTTTTTAACGGTTATGAATTACAATGATGCTGCTCTCAGGTGAATGTGCTTGTTTGGACGCTAGGTCTCTTCATCTCCAGGGTATGAACCGAAGGACTGCAACAGCTCACTCTGGTGAATTTTTGCATTTTTCTAGAACCCAAATTCGTTACTCCATCTGAAGTCCTACCAGGACTGGAGGAAAGTTCCAGTTTCTCCAAACCTTTGTCAGTTGCTAGTGACATGTTTTTAACTCTGCCCAATTAATTGCATGGGTGAGAACTAGTTCTATTTTCTTTTCCTGGATGAGTAATGAGGTTGTGGTGCTTTCCATGTGCTGATTGGCCAACTGAGTGTCTTCTTTGAGGATTTTGATTCAGTCTTTGCCAGTATTTGGGAGGCTAGATGGATTACTTGAGCCTAGGAATTTGAGACCAATCTGAGCAACAACAGAAGAGTCTCAACCCCCCCCCCCCCCCCGCCCCACCAAATGTCCACAGTATGTAGGAAGGATTTTTCACATTCTTCTACTTTTTTGTGGGGACTCTAATTGTAGTTTTTGCTTGGGTTGTTTCATTTCTGAGCATTCAGTGAGGTGATTCTGAATGAGAGAAAATCTACTGCAAGGTGCCCAGCGCTTTTCTTCCACTGTGTAGCACAGTGAGTCAGGACAACTGAGAACAAGGAAGGAGAGATCCTTGTGAGGGTGGTGGGCTCCTGCGACCCTCCCACCACCTTTGCCTCCTGGAGCCCCCAGGTCATGGTTCTGCCCCTTTTTTGTGGGTACCCTGGCAGGGTAAGGAACAGGTGGTGAGAAGCAGAAAAGACAAGGTATGGTTCACCCCAGGGCTAGGCTGAGACCGGCCAGGTGCTTGCTTTATTTGGACAGGAAATGCTAGTATAGGACTTGGTTTCATCCTTTCTATGTTCTGAAGGCAGCTAGGAGCAGGGCCCAAATCTAGAAAAATACTGTTTAGATGTCATCACCTAGCGGAAGTAGTTGGGACACTCGTGGGCAACCAGGTGCCAGGCTCGATCAAAGGCTTCCACAACAGCCGGCTCCAGGGGCCCTTGCTCAGTGGCTGCCAAGTTCTGGTTCAGCTGCTCTGGGCTGGACATGCCCAGGATGACCGCATCCCCGTGGGCAGCCTGCGTGGGGAAATAGCCAGATTTCAACATGTTCTGCTGCTCTGTGGGCTCCAGGTACCTGTCTTGCTGGCCTAGCCCTATCAAGATTCTCAATCTGTGCTTTGATAGTCACTCCTATATAAATGTTCACCTTGTCTTCCCCTCACCTCCATCCCCTGATCACCCACAAAGACCTGAGTGAGATTCGTCACCCTCTTTAACCTGAGACCCAATCCTCATTGTGGTCAGAAGAGAGAAAAGCTGTGCTGAGCACTTGGAGCCATTTACTGAGCAGCATGCACATGGCAGACACTACGTAGCTATCTGAGGCACAAGTCAGAAGCTCTACTAGGAAGACACAGGCCCCTGACAGAAAACAACACCCAAGCTGGGTGCTGGCGGCTCACTCCTATAGTCCTATCCACTCAGAAGGCTGAGATCTGAGGATCACGGTTCAAACCCAGCCCAGGCAGGAAAGTCTATGATACTCTTATTTCCAATTAACCACCAGAAACCTGGTGGTGAGAGGCTCAAAGTGATATAGAGTGCTAGCTTTGAACAAAAAGAGCTCAGGGACAGTTCCCAGGCCCCAAGATAAAGCCTCATGACTGACAAAAAAAAAAAAAAAGAACACCCAGCTCCTACTAGAGGAGTGAGTCATGGGTTTTGCAGTTAATCAAGTACAATGTTTAGGACTTCTGCACCCTTAATAGCTGTATGCACTCCAACTTTTTCATCAATAAGGGACAGTTGTAACTCCTGAGTTTTAAGGGAACTAAGTCCCCAGTTTTAAGACTCATTATGCACATGGCACTTGGACACCATCAGGGATCAATGGGAACAGAGGCCATGAGAAGTATAAGAGAAACTTCAGAAGATAAAGTCATCTAACAGTCACCCTGAGCCACACAGAAGGGCAGGAGCTTAGCACCCAGGACAGGGAGAGGCTACCTGCAGCTGGGAGTGGTGGTACATCCACCGCAGGGCGGCCGAGGTCATACTGGGGGCACTGGAGCCATAGGCGGCCTGCAAGGCCTTCTCCACCAGGGCGATGGCCTTGAAGTGGTCCTCCTTCCAGAAGCTGAGTGGGGAGAGAGTGGTACAGGGGTCAAGACCTTGGGCATCACACGGAGGGCCAGAACCAAAGAACTAAGCAGGACGGGTAGCCCCACCCCAAGTTCTCCTGCAGCACCGCTGGGCTAATGTCCTCTCTAGCAAAGGATTGCCTCCTCTATAGGGCCAGACTACGCAGGCTGCCGGCCCCTCAGAAGCAGCAGTGATGCAGTGGTACAGACCACCCTGGCTCACCGGTTCCTGTAGGTCTCGGCCCAGCTATTCCCGAAGAAGCGGCCCTCAGGCTTCTTGCTGTCCTTGTCTTCATACTTGTACTTGCCTGTCAGAAGACCACCTGAGGGAAGGCTGCAATCAGAACCCTTGCCCAGATGCTTCCCATAAGATGCTGGATCCTCCACAGCTGTGGGCTGGGGAAGGGGATTTCCAGGAGGTATAGGAGACTCAGCCCAGCCTCTTAGCAAAGCTTGCTTCCCAGGGTTTGGCATCCACCAGACCAGGATTGCTTCCTCCTCCCACCCCCTACAGGTGCTGTGTCCATGCAGCCCATACCAGCCAAAGGGTTGTAGGCATAGAACCTCAGTCCAAAGTGTCTGAGGCAGGGGAAGAGCTCTGTTTCCACCTGTCGAGTGGTGGCATTGTACATCCCCTGCAAGGAGAAGGACAGGGAGATAGAATGGACATGTGATGGGAGCAGAACTACTCAGTCTTTTCCTTTCTTAAACAAACAAAATAGAACAAAACCCAAATACTTTAGAGGCTTTTTGGAGGCAAAAACTACCTTCCAGGGGGGTGGGGGGGAGGCTGGGAAGGGATGTGAAGGTTAAACAAAGGAGGAGGCTGCAATGCTTGATAAGAAATGTATGCATTATCCTGCCCATGTAATTGTAACCCCTCTGTACAGTATGTTCACAAAAAATAAAAAATAAAATAAAATCACTAGTGGGCCTGGCATTGGTGGCTCATGCCTGTAATCCTAGCTACTCAGGAGGCTGAGATCTGAGGATCCTGGTTCAAAGCCAGCCCAGGCAGGAAAATCCATGAGACTCTTATCTCCGGTTAACCACCAGAAAACTGGAAATGTCACTGTGGCTCAAGTGGTAGAACTCTTTCCTTGAGCTGAAGAGCTGAAGGACAGAGCCCAGGCCTAGAGTTTTAAGCCTCAAGTCTGACCAAAAAGAGAGAGAGAGAAAAAAAAAATAAAGTAAAATCACTAGTGGTGGTAGAGTGCGGGGAAGTATCTAGGAAGGGAAACTGGCCTGGATTCCCCATTCTACAAATTGTGTGTAGGCTCCAGCTACAGGCCAGACACTGCATTTACAACCACTGGCAAGTCTAAAGTCTCCACCTCCAAAAGATGTTACAGTCAATTTAAAAATACAGGCTGAGCCAGGCGCCGGTGGCTCATGCTTGTAATCCTAGCTACTCAGGAGGCTGAGATCTTCAGATCAAAGTTCAAAGCCAGCCGAGACAGGTAAGTCCGTGAGACTCTTATCTCCAATACCACTAGAAAACCGGAAGTGGAGCTGTGGCTCAAGCGGTAGAGCACTCACCTTGAGCTGAAGAGCGCAGGGACAGTGCCCAGGCCCAGATTTCAAGCTCCACAACGGACCAACAAAAAAAAAAAAAAAGAAAGAAAAAGAAAAAAAGACAATGACATTTGGAGAGCAGAAGCTCCTGGGGTTGGGCTTTCCTGGGAAGAGATGACTGAGGGAGCCCTGAGCACTTCCCCCAGGGAGGCAGAGGAGAGTTCCAGGCTGAGGTGCAGAGCCAGGCTTGGAAGTAAGGAACCAAGCTGCGCACTCAGGCAGAAAGTGGGCAGCTGCCTGCTGGCCAGGCTGAGGAACTTTGTCCTCCTCTGAGGGCACCTGCGAGCCAGGCACAGGCTCTGGGCAGAGGAGCCGCTGCCCTGTAGAGGGCACAGGAGGCAGGCTGAGGGGAAAGAAGATCAGCCAAGCCCTGCAGTCCACGGCCTGGGCACCCTGGCACACCAGGTACCCCTCACCTGATACACAGTGGGCATAATCCAGCCATTGCTCTTGCAGAGGGTACAGATCTCCGCCACTTCCCAGGAGGCATAGTTGGAGAGGCCAAGCTCCACAAACTTGCCCTGCAGGGGAGAGGTGAGGTCACAACTCTGTACAACCCAGGACTCTAGGCAGGGGAGGAGGGAGTGGGGACCCCGGGGCTGGGGTCTTCCCAGCTCTCCCTCGGTGCTCTGGTTCCCCCTCTTTGCTGGTAGAGGGAGGATGGGAAGAGAAGAGAGCCCTCCCTCCTGGAGCTCTGGAGACCCTCTCCCACCTCCTGGTGCAGCTGGTGGCAGGCCCGCAGTGTCTCCTCCACAGGGGTGCCATGGTCTGGTGCATGCAAGTAGAAGAGGTCCACTCGGGGACACTGCAGCCGCTTCAGTGACATCTCCAGCTGGGACCGGACACTGTCAAGTTTCAGGGACTTTCCCTCCCAAGGGTTGGCCTTGGTGGCAATTTTCACTTGAAAAAATGTAATGGTTAAGGGACTTATTAAGGCCATTTACTGGCTATGTGACCGTGGATAAATCACTTAAATTTCCTGAACCTCTATTTCCATAAAATGGCAGTCACAAGAACGGAACTGGCTGGGTGATGGTAGCTTACACCTGTAATCCTAGCTACTTAGAAGGCTCAGATCTGATTGTATTGATTCCAAGCCAGCTGGGGCAGAAAAGTTCCTATGAGACTTTTTTTTTTTTTTTTTTTTTGTCGGTCGTGGGGCTTGAACTCTGGGCCTGGGCGCTGTCCCTTAGCTCTTCAGCTCAAGGTGAGCGCTCTACCACTTGAACTACAGCGCCACTTCCGGTTTTCTGGTGGTTTATTGGAGATAGGAGTCTCACGGTCTTTCCTGCCCGGGCTGGCTTTGAACCGCGATCCTCAGATCTCAGCCTCCTGAGTAGCTAGGATTACAGGCGTGAGCCACCAGCGCCCGGCCCTATGAGACTTTTATCTCCAATTAACCAATCAAAAACTGGAAGTGGCACTGTGGCTCTAGTAGTACAAGCTAGCCTTAAGCACAAAGAGGCTTAAGGACAGTGCCCAGGCCCTGAGTTCAGGCCTTAGGACCAGCAAAAAAAAAACAAAAACAAAACAAAACAAACAACCAAACCTGGAGCTGTCCTGAGACAGAGGTCACAAGATTAAATAATGTCTTCAGTGTGAGTTCCCAACGTTCACCTCCAATCACCATCTTTACTCACACAACTGCTAGCTGTGCCCTCTAAGAGCCCTTGGGCAGAGAGTGTCTGCAAAACATGGGTATCAGGACTTCTACCTGATAACCAACTTGCATCAAGGACATTACCCACAGGAGGTTCAGGAAGAGGATTGAGCCCAACATGCAAATCAGAGAAGCTTTCAGTAGGAGAACTGGCCCAAGCTGTCTGCACCAACAGAAGACAAGCAAAGTTACAGAGGCAGGACTCAGCTACCATTCTGAGTTTTCAGAATGTAAATTGCAGGCAGGTTGTGCAGAACCTGATACAGGAGAAGGGTACACACATCTGATCCCAGAGGCCCCCCCAACATTCTACTGGATGTGGCCTTGATTCTTCCCAGGTTTTGTCAGAGTCTGAATGGGCTGGCTAGCTCCCTGGGCTGTAGCACGTAGAAGGAACTCAAGGGGACAGGCCTGGAAGGGGTTGTTATAGCAATGTAGGATAAAGAGGTAGGTGCAGGACTATGGGGCCCTGGCAGTGATCAATCTGAGTCAGAGGCAACTGAGCAAGATCAGTAGAGTTCCTCCCAGACTCGAACCTGCACATGCATCCCTCCACTGCAGAGACCAGAGCCACGTCGAACAGGTGTTTCCACAGTTTGAGAGTGAGTGAATTCAGCCCTCCCTGTCTCCACAGGGAATCCCAATTGATGGGGACTAGACTTTGCACTGCTCCTATAGGTCAGAGGAGTGTTTTCTGGTCATGTGAAGGGGGAATGAAGACCACAGTCCCTCCCTTCTTGTGTGGACTTTGCCCCAGGTCTGATCGAAGGACTTTGGCTCAGTGAGCCATTGCACTCAAAGGAAGCAGGGGACGGTTGAAGAAAAACCAACTCAGAAACAAAACCTGGTAGATAGCCGGGCGCCGGGCGCTCATGCCTGTAATCCTAGCTACTCAGGAGGCTGAGATCTGAGGATCACAGTTTAAAGCCAGCCCAGGCAGGAAAGTCCATGAGACTCTTTTCTCCAATAAACTACTAGAAAACCAGAAGTGGTGCTGTGTCCAAGTGGTAAGGTGCTAGCCTTGAGCTGAGGAGCTGAGGGACAGCGCCCAGTCCCAGAGTTCAAGCCCCTTGCCCAACAAAAATAAAAAGAAAGTACTTCTCTACACACATGGAATGGCAAAGAGGAGGCATCATGCTAATGGGACAGCTCCTTCTCATCCTCTTAAGCCATATCTGTCCCAGTGGCCATCTTGCCAGACATCACTTTGTGATCACAAGCCATGTCTTTGCGCAGGTATTGCCTTACTCTTATAAGGCCTATTCTTTTCTTCTACCTCCCAGCAGACTACTATGTATTCTTTAAGGCTCAGCTTTGGTCGCTGTTTTGTCCAGAGAACTCCTTCTTCTGAAGCTCCCAGCTTCAGTCTTCCCTGCTAGACTCTGAGTTCACTGGCATTAGGCACTTTTCCTCTCACACAACAGACAGAAAGATCTTGCCCCAAATCTTCCTATGGTATCCCCACAGTGCTCCCAGAGACCCCGAGGGTTTTTGGTTTTTTCCTGGTGCGGTTCTGGGGCTTGAACACGGGGCCTGGGTGCTGTTCTTGCACATTTTACTAAAGGCCAGTACTCTACCATGGGAGTCACAGCTCCACTTCCATCTTTTATGGTACTTAAATTGGAGATAAAAGTCTCCTGGACATTTCTGCCGGGGCTGGGATTTACAGGTGTGAGCCACCAGCGACTGTCTTCCAGAAGTACTCTTAAAGGCACGCGACAAAGTCTAGAGACTGACCAAAGCCCAAGATGAGAAAAGGGTGCCCAGGGAATCCCTGGGCTGTGATGGTAAGGAGTTGCGGGGGGGGGGGCACCTGGCCCCACAGGTGTGTGAGCGTGTGCGCGCGCGCGTGCAGGAGGTAGGCAGCAAGGGGGAGCGCAGGCTCCGAGTTAAGATGGGGGCTCCCGAGGTGCAGGTCCCGAAGGAAGCGGAGAAGGAGGGGGTCGGGGCAGAGGCCGGGAGCTGGGGGCCCCCAGGCCCGGGGAGAGGACAGGTCCACGACCCTGGGTGCCAGGCGCAGAAGCAGGGCGGCCGTTACCTCTGCAGTCGCCGCCGCCCAGCCCGAGCCCCAGGCCGCCCAGGATGGCCTCGGACTGGCCGTCGCAGTACATGAAGGCCGTGTCCAGCTCCGTGTGGCCGCGCTCCAGGAAGGCGCGCACCGACGCCGCGCTGGCGGGCGCGTCCATGCGGCGCCCCATCTCCATGGTGCCCAGCACCGTGGCGGGCCGGGCCGGGGCGCCCGCGGCGGCCGGCTGCGGCTGAAGCCCGGACATGGCGAAGCGGCGCGGAGAGCCTGAGCGGGCCGGGCTACGCGCAGCGCAGCGGACCGCGGCGCGGTTCACTGCTCGCGAAGCGGCGCGCAGCATGGGGACTGCGCATGCGCGCCGGGGGCGGGGGTGGGTGGGAGGTGTCGCGTCCCGCCCACGACGCGGGGGGGGCGGAGTCAGGGAGGTAAGGGAGTGAGGTCAAAGAACAAAGCACCGCCCGGCGCACACGTGCTGGGCTTCTGGCCACGCCTCCAGGGACCGTCTGCGAAGTACGCGGCGCGGGAGGCGGAGCCCAGCGGCTCCGGGGGCGGGGCCCCAGCTGAGCTTGGTCAGCTGACCGCGGCGGGGGACTAAACCCTGGAGGGTTCGCCGAGGGTCTTGGCGCGGTGAGCATGCTGGGTGCTAGTGGGAGACCCAGGGCTGGCGGGGGGGGGGGGTGGGGGGGGGATCGGGGCTGCTGGCGCCTTCCACCATGTCTTTCCTGTGCCTGCCTCCTGTACCTCCTTCACTGTCCGGAGACCCAAGTCCCCTCCCGTGGCGCGAGATCGTGGGGCGCCTTGGCCGGGGTCCCGGGTGGGGCCGGCCTGTCCAGGGCTTGGGACCCGGGTCCTCCGTGCACCGGCCGGTCCCAGACCACGAGCCCCTCCCTGGTCTTCCGCGGGCTTTGTTTTCTTCCGGCCTCGCCGCGCCGGCCCCGCGGCTGCCCTGTCATTATCCGTCCCCGAGGGCGGCCCGCGCCGGGCTGAGTCACCGGAGCGAAGGCCTGGGAGGGTGGGTGCCCCCGCCCGGACGTGCCCCGGCTCTGCAAGGAGCGACCCCCTGATGACCGGCTCCAGTGCCAGGCTTCGAGCAGGCTTCCCAGTGTGTGCAGAGGGTGGGGCCTGCCCGACGCGGGCACGGCCTGCGTCCGGGGTCCCGGCCAGTCAGCACCTAGCTGAAGGCCGCTGTGTGTTCGGGACCCTGGAGGGACCCTGCCGTCCCTGAATCTCTGGAGTGGCCTGTAATCATTTAGGTAGGTGATCTCATGTAACTGCAGTCAAGCCTTCGAGGTGAGGAGCAGAACGCCGAGGCTTCCTGACCTGCTCAGAGCACCAGACAAACTGGCTGCAGGCAGCCCTAGGCCCCGTGAATTTACGAGTTTCCTTGTCTTCCCTTCTCTTTTCCTCTCCCTTCTTTTTTCCTTTGGTTGGTTTGCCTTTTTTCTTTCTCTCTTTGCTTCCCTCTTGCTTCGTCTGTTCTACCCTCCACTCCATTTTTTTCTTTTTCTTTTCTTTTTGTTGATTGTAGGGCTTGAACTGAGGACCTGGGCACTGTCCCTGAGCCTCTCTGTGTTCAAGGCTAGCACTCTACGACTTGAGCCACAGCACCAGGTAGGGTTTTTGAGTGGTTGATTGGAGGTAAGAGTCTCACAGGGACTTTTCTGCCTGGATTGGCTTCCAGCCGTGATCTTTAGATCTCAGCCTCCTGAGTAGCTAGGATTACAGGTGTGAGCCACTGGCCTCCAGCTCCTCCAACATTTTCTAAACCTTTATTGTGCAGCTGATCTACCTAGAGCCCTACGATTGGAAGTGTACAAGGGGAAGGGGGAGAGGAGAAGAGCATGTTTAAAGAGCAGTGGAAGCTGAGGTCTTTGGTAGCTTTCTCCAGGTGTAGGACCCGGAGGAGGGGAGGGGACAGCAGATTCTGTCCAGCTGACGCTTATAAGATCCCTGGGAGAGGGCAAATTAGAACTGGGTCATAGTATCTTTTTTACCAGGCCTGGACATGACTCTGAAGACCTGGAACAGGAGATCAGGTTAGGAAGGCACTCAAGGAATTTGGACTTGAGCCAGTTGATCCAGGTGTTCTGGTTGTATGGGAAGCAGCTCCTTGGCTTCACTTGGAGTCAAGAAGAGGAGCTGGATGTGGCCAGGGAGGCACTGGCCACCCAAAATTCTTTAAGAGGCCAGGAGAACTGCTTAAACTTAGAATCCCTGTCTGTTTCCTTCCCTCGCTAACCAGACAAGGAAGGGGGGTGAATGATTGACCATCCTTCCATAGTCAAGGTATTAGCTCTCATCTTCAAAACAGTCACTACCATGGAGGTCAGACACTGGGCTAAGAGCTTTATTTATTTATTTATTTATTTATTTATTTATTTTATTTATTTTTTTGTCGGTTGTGGGGCTTGAACTCTGGGCCTGGGCGCTGTTCCTCAGCTCTTCAGCTCAAGGCGAGCGCTCTACCACTTGAGCTACAGCACCACTTCCGGTTTTCTGGTGGTTTATTGGAGATAGGAGTCTCATGGTCTCTCCTGCCCGGGCTGGCTTTGAACCGAGATCCTCAGATCTCAGCCTCCTGAGTAGCTAGGATTACAGGCGTGAGCCACCAGCGCCTGTCTATTTATTTTTTTAAGTGCCTATCCTGGGGTTTGAACTCAGGGTCTGGAAACTGTCCCAAGAGCTTTTTTTTTTTTTCTTTCAAGGCTAGCACTTTACCAACAGAATCATAGCTCCACTTCCTGCCTTTTGATGGTTAATTGGAGATAAGAGTCTCAAGGACTTTCCTGCCCAGGCTGGTTCCAAACCTTGATCCTCAGATCTCAGCCCCTTGCGTAGCTAGGATTATAGAGCCATGAGTGCCCAGCTAAGAGCTTTATTATATGTATTTCCCTAGGAAGAAGTATCATTAGTTCCCTTTTATTGACAGACTCAGGCAGGCCATCTCCCTTGCCCAAGGCGACTCAGCCTCAAATGGGGACAGTGTTCTTCACCTTGCTGGGGCTCCATGACAGGGACAGTGCATGGACACGTGAAGACCTGCAGTGGCTTGCCCAGAGTCTAAGAGTAGGAGGTTCAATTAGGGGGTAGCTGCAGAACAACAAAGGGCTTGATGAACTATGGTTCTACCTGGGTTGTCTGCAAATTGAGGTAGCTTTGAGGGTGCATGCCCCATACCAGCCCCACACCAGCTGTGCTGACAGTCATCCGGGGTTCCAGGAGGAGCTGGGTGTGGCCTAAGTTGTCCAGGAAGGGCCTTTGAATGCCCTGTGCTGAGACCTGGAGATTCTGCAGTGAGCTGGGCATACAGTGAGTGACCTGAGGTGCCCAGCTCCAGGGCCCCCGTGCCTCCCGTTAGGGCTGAGCACCTCAGTTCCCTATCCCTTCAAAGCAAACGAGAAGTCTCCTCTCTCTCCCTCAAGACTGCCGCTTCAGCACTTCCATGGCTCCAGCCAGGACATGGCTTTGTGAGGAGCTCAGCCCTCCTCCCCACCCCCAGGCACAAGTAGGGAACTAAGTGGCTGGAGCAAGACCTCGCCTGACTCAGGAAAACCCCTCTTAGTGCGGGGAGTAAAGGGGAAGCCAGCTTTGTGCTTGGCCAGAAGCTAGGCAGTCATGCCAGACCCAGGGAGGCTCTGCACCCCAGTGACAGAAGCACCTAAGGCCGTGGGCATGGCAGCTCTGTGTGTGTGGGGGGGAGAGTGTGTGTGTGGGGGATTTGCAGCTCCCTCCTGGGCGTGACTTTGGCTTCCTGGCGAGGTCCTAGCAGATCATTTCCCTGTCTCAGGTTCCTCTGGCATCTCTCTAGAGTCTCTGCTTCACAGCATCCACGGGAGGATGGTGCATGTGAATGCATTCCAGGGGCTTGGTGCAGAGCTGGGTAGGGGGTAGCGATTCTCAGGAACAGATGGTACTAGCCCAGCTCCGTGTTCTCAACTCTAGGTGGTCACTCAGGCAGTGACACTGCCGTCCTCCAACTAGTATAAGAGGAGCCATCCTCTGACTAGGAAGGTGGTTCTGGACTCTTTGCTAAAGACATTCCACCTGCTTTGTGAGCTCTTGAAGGAATACTGGATCCAGAATCTGAACTAGGCAGCCCTGGGAATCATCGCCCTTCATTCTGACTTAACTGCCGGGAAGTCCTCCTTCCAGTGAGGGCCTCCCAGAGTAACTCAACACGAACAGCAGCCATAAAATGGAATCAAGCCAGACACTCAGGATTTAGAACAAAAGATGACTTTTGACACCCAAGCACTGGTGACTCACACCTGTTCATCCTATCTAAGAGGCTGAGATCTGAGGATCACAGTTTGAAGCCAGCCTAAGCAGGAAGGACTGTGAGACTCCTATCAACAGTTAACCTCCAAAAGCCAGAAGTGGAGCTGTGGCTCAAGTGTTAGAGCACTAGCCTTGAGCACAAAAGCCCAGGGACAGTGCCCAGGCCCTGAGTTCAAGTTCTAGAACTGGTACACACACACACACACACACACACACACACACACACACACACACACACACACACACACACACACACACACACACACACACACACACACACACACACACACACACACACACACACACACACACACACACACACACACACACACACACACACACGATGACTTTGAGGGCTAATCCCATTATTCACTTAACTCACCCAGCAGCTACATGATGAGGGATGGTTCAGATGACCAGGCCCAGGCACCGAGAGGCTGAATGCTGGCCCAAAGTCAAGCAGTAACCAGTGGGAAAGCTGAGTGTCCCTGACCCTATGGTTGGCACAGTGCTCATTTGGTCTGTGTATCTGGAAGCTGATTGGGTCTCTGTGGGCGAGGACTATGACTGTCTCCTTGTCCAGTCCAGTAGCCAGGCCAGGGCCAGGTGATCAGGCTAAGCTGAGCTCAGGTCAGAATGACTGTGGGTAAGAACTGGACCTCCTAAAGCTGAAGGCCTCCTTTCTTTCTCTCTGTAGAAGGAACCCTCACCTGGCTCGGTACACCAGCACCTCCCTCCCACACGGTCCTGGGCTGGGAAGCTCCCTCTGCAGCCATGGTCTGGAAGAAACTGGGGCCCGGCAACTTCTCCAGATGTCCCAATGGCTCTAGCCTGTGGATCTGGGATGTATTTGGCGAATGTGCCCAGGATGGCTGGGATCAGGCCAGTGTGTTCCTGGGCTTGGTCTCCATCCTCTGTTTTGCTGCCTCTACTTTCCCGTGAGTATCCCTGGGTGGCAGGAGCAGGGAGGGCAGCAGGGTGTGGTGGCAGAGGCTCCAGGAGGGACCACATGACTGATCATAGGCTCCAGGCCAGTGGACTTCCTCCTCCCCAGCCCCCAGCTAGAAGACCCTGACTTCCGGCCCACTCAAGGGGCTGTGTGGAGCTCAGCACAGGCTAGATCTCAGGCTAGGCAGTCTGGTATGGAAATCATAACATCTGCTACAGTCAAGTAAGTGCCCACTATGTCCCTGGCTTGGGACTACATGCCAGGCATACTTGTACCTTCTTGGTTCCTCACCTCAGCCACCCTGAGAAACAGAGCCAGTTCCTTTCCCTGCTTGGCAGATGAGACTGAAATCCAGAGAGGTTAAGTAACTTGCTCTGGCAGGGCGCTGATGGCTCACACCTGACATCCTAGCTACTCAGGAGGCTGAGATCTGAGGATCACAGTTCAAAGCTAGTCCAGATAGGAGAGTCCACGAGACTCGTATTTCGAATTAACCAAGTAAAAACGAAGTAGAGCTGTGGCTCAAAGTGTAAGGCACTAACCTTAAGCGGAAAATGCTCCCAGGCCCTGAGTTCAAGCCCCATGACCAACAAAAGGAAATCTTGCTGTGGCTTGCACGGGCTGTAGGAAGAAGGTGGAGGAGTGAGAGGGCTGAGATGTGTCAAACATGGCTTCCGTTCTCAGAAAGGGCGGATAGTCCAGGGCTGGAGGCCAGTGGATATGAAACAGTGTGGCTACCGCAGTGTGGCACACAGCGTCTACACTCAGCTCCGCCACCTACGGGCTGTGACCTGGGCAAGTCACTTCGCTGCTTTGTGCCTCAGTTTCCTCATCTGTAAATACTGCTCCATCCAGGGCTGCTGTGAGGAGAGCAGGAAGGAAGGGGTAAAAAGAACCTGGTTTTGCACTACGTGTGTAAGAGCCTGCACTGTCAGTGCTGAGGTTTTGTTCTATGAAGCGGGGACAAGTCACCTCCCAGCTGCAGAGGCAGGAAGATACGGTCACAAAGGCCCTGAAGTTATGGGCTGGGGCCCAGACCTCCCCAGCACATGTGTGAGAGGGTGCAGCCACTGTGTCACTGGACCAGACCGCCGTGTATGTGGTGTGTGTGTGTGTGTGTGTAGGTGTGTGTAGGTGTGTGTAGGTGTGGGTATGGGTGTATGAGAGAGAGACAGAGAGACAGAGAGAGAGAGAGAGAGAGAGATCAGCCCTGTCACCCAGTCTGTTTTCCATTGTTCAGAGTGTGTTCCAAGGCTGCTCAGTGGGAGAAACTGTCCATAGCAAGCAGGAGGTCCTGGATTCACTCTTCTACTGCGAGCCTCTCCAAAAACAACCACTGAGTGTTCTTTGTCTTGAGAGATAAGGATAAGGGTTTAATCTTGGACTTGGCCCTTGGCTTAGGTTTTCACTTCTTGGAATATACAATATCTAGATCTAGAGAGTGAATTGAGAGGTAAGTGAGGGATAATTTACTGAACCCACACCGTTAGACTTGGTGGTTTTAGTTTAACTACTGTTGTGTGGTTGTCACTACAGTTAATTTTAGAACACTGTAATTGTCCCACAAAGAAACCTAGATACTGGTTCATGCCTATAATCCTAGATACTCAGGAGGCTGAGATCTGAGATCTCAGGAGGATTGTGATTCAAAACCATCCCCAAGAGGAAAATCCTCTAGACTCATCTCCAAAGAACCACCAGAAAACCAAAGTGATAGACCTCTACATTTGAGTAAAAGGATTCAGGGACAGTGCCCAGGCCCTGAGTTCAAGCCCCCGGCAAAAAAAAAAAGAAAAAAACCTGTGCTGTGATCAGTACCTCCAAATCTTGCAGTCCCTGGCAGCCGCCCATCTGTTTTCTCTGTTTATAAATTGGCCTATCCAGGAAATCATGATTCTTATAAATGGAATGTGTGGCTTCTTTTACTTAATATAATAAGCTTCATACCAGGCTAGGCACTTGTGTCTCATACCTATAATCCTAGCTATTCAGGAGGCTGAGATCTGAGGATTATACTTGGAAGCTATTCTGAGGAGGAAAGCCCATGAGACTCTTATTTCCAATTAACCACCAAAACAAAGCTAGAAGTGGAACTGTGGCTTATAAGTGCCTTGAGCAAAAAGCTTAGGGACAGTAAAAGGGTCTTGAGTTCAAGGCCCAGGACTAACACACACACACATACACACACACACACACACACACACACACACACACACACACAGATTCATACATGTTGCAGTATGTGGTCGGATGCATCTGGAGTCCCCAACTACTTAGGCAACTGAGGCAGGAGTTTGAGTCCAGCCTGGACAACAGTGAGACCCTGTCTCAAAAACACATTTCCTCCATACTGTAGTACATATCAGTGCTTCAGTCCTTCCTATGGCTGAATAACGTTCTATTCGGTGTGTGCACCATATTGAATCTTGTTTGCCCGTTTATCTATTGGCATGTGGGTTGCTTCTCTTTATGTTATGTGTACATTCATACACATGTGTTGGCGGAGGCTTAGGTTTTCACTTCTCTGGAGTATATATCTAGATCTAGAGGGTAAATTGGTTAAATGGGAATTGTTTATTTATTTATGTGTTGCCAGTCCTGGGGCCTGGGCACTGTTCCTGAGCCTCTTTTGCTCAAGGCTAGTGCTGTACCACTGGAGCCATTGATCCACTTCTGGCTTTTCTTCTGGTCTGTTGGAGCTAAGAATCTCATGGACTTTCTTGCACAGGCTGGCTTTGAGCCTTGAACCTCAGATCTCAGCCTCCTGCACAATTAAGATTCAGGTGTGAGCCATTGGAGCCCGGCTAAGACAATCTTTTTTTTTTTTTTTTTTTGGGTCCGGTCGTGGGGCCTGAACTCTGGGCCTGGGCGGCCTGAACTCTGGGCCTGGACGCTGTCCCTCAGCTCTTCAGCTCAAGGCTAGCACTCTACCACTTGAGCCACAGCTCCACATCTGGCTTTGTTTTTCCTGCTTATGTGGTGCTGAGGAATTGAACCCAAGGCCTCAAGCATGCAAGGCAAGTGCTGTACCACTGAGCCACCTTCCCAGCCCTGAGACAATCTTTTCAACACATGGTGCCTGGCAGTAGCTCTCCCCATGCAGAGAGCTTGGGCCCCCAACTCACAGCTAACACCTAAATATGAGTTATACTGTGAGGCTTTTACAAGAAAAGATAATCAGCAAAACCTATACTGAAAGTAGGGCTCAAGTGGTAGACTGCCTGCTAAGCAAGCTGAAGGCTGTGAGTTCAAATCCCAGAACTGGCCCACAAAAAAGGAAGAAAATTAAGAGAACCTACAAAATAACAGAAAAGATTCTGCAAGTCATATAGTTCTAAGAATGTGTCTAGAATACACAAAGAGCTGTCATGACTCAACAATAAAAAAAAATCCAAATGAAAGTAGACAGAAAGGAATACACATGGCCATAAGCCCATGAAACACTGCTCAACTTCATGATTCACAGGAAAAGGGAAATTGCAAATCAAAACCACAAGAAGATGCCTTTTCACACCCAAGAGAATGGCTATTTAAAAAAAGACAACTAACAACAAGTTTTGGAGGGGACCAGGAGAAATGTGGCTTGTACACTGCTAGAGGATGGTAAAATGAAACGGCTAGCTGGGCGCCGATGGCTCACGCCTATGTTCCTAGCTATTCAGGAGGCTGAGATCTGAGGATCACAGTTCGAAGCCAGCCTGGGCAGGAAAGTCTGTGAGACTCTTATCTCCAATAAACCACTAGGAAACCGGAAGTGGTGCTGTGGCTCAAGTGGTAGACCGCTGGCCTTGAGCTGAAGAGCTGAGGGACAGCACCCAAGCCCAGAGTTCAAGCCCCGCAACTGACCAAAAAAACATATATATATATATTTTTTTGTTGGTCTTGGGGCTTAAACTAGGGTCTGGGCACTGTCCCAGACCTTTTTCATGAACTTTCCTGCTCAGGATGGCTTTGAACCTCAATCCTCAGATCTTAGCCTCCTGAGTAGCTAGGATTATAGATAGGGGTGAGCCACCAGCACCTGGCAAAATAAAGAAAGAAAGAAACAAAGAAACAAAGACAAAAAAAAAAAAAAAAAAAAACAGAAAAAATGAGGACTACAGGAGGTGTGGCTTCAGTGGTAGCCTACTTGGGTACTTAGGTTCAGGGTAGCAAGCCCAAGGCCCTGAGTTCAAATTCCAGTATCACACATATATACATACACACATGAAAATTAGACAACTCAGGGCTGGAAATGTGGCTTACTGGTAGAGTACTTGCCTAGGATGCATGAAGCCCTGGGTTCAATTCCTCAGTACCACATAAAAAGAAAAAGCTGGCACTGGGGGGTCGCAGTATCAGCTCCCGAGCCTGTGCTGCGGCCCTCACTGGTCAGTGTAGGAACCTTCTCAATAAAGTTGCTTCTTTATTAACAACTTTGTTGCGGTGGGCTCTGTCACTCCGGACGACTAGGTGGGCTTGCCTGCCTGAGTAGGGGTCTTCCTACTACAGTCATGAGATTTGAAGAAGGTTCTAGTACTAGGAAGTAAATTTGATTAGTTTAAACTGGCAGTTCTCAAAGTTAAGCTATGTGGTAAGCTTGTAAAAATACAGTTTGGAATAGAAACAGAGTTTTGTTTTCTTACTGTAAAAAAAAAGAAAAAAGAAAAAGCTGGAAGTGGTGCTGTGGCTCAAGTGGTAGAGCACTTGCCTTGAGCAAAAGAAGCTCAGGGACAGTGCCCAGGCCCTGAGTTCAAGCCCCAGGGCAAGCAAAAAACAAAAAAGCTGAAGAACAGCATCCATGCCTTGAGTTCACTACTGGACACACAAAAAAAGAACTGACATTTCCCCTGTCCCTGTCCCAGCACTGGGCTGGAGCCTCAAGTATTCGCTCTGAATCACCTTGCTCCAGGTGCCATGTTGGATGTGGGGTTGAAGAAGCCAGCAGGTTATTGTCCCATTCCTGCATGGGCCAATTAACCAGAGAGGGGTCAGAGGCTGGAGAGCCCCCAGTAATAGCAAGGGCAGCTGTCTACCCACTCCTCCTAGGACTCGGGGTCCCCTGTGTGGGACAGGGTCGCCTCCTACAGTTAGGAGGCCAGTCAAGTCAGATCATCTTAGAGGAGCCTGACCATGGTCTGTGGGTAAGCCTCACCCAGAGCCTGTGACATGCCAGGCCACTGCAGGTCACTGAGTTCAGAAGGTACAGGGTTGCTGCATATACAGAGAGGAAGAAGATACTTGGAGAGCCCAGATGGAGAAAGGCCCATGGGAGGAGCTGGCGCCTAGGGTGTGGGAGGTGAGGAAAGGTGTCTGGGCCGAGGAAGGGAAAGCAGGCCTGGGCAGGGGTGGGTGGACTTTGGGGCATTGGAGGACCAGAATCTGAAGACACTGCTTTGAGAGGAAGCCTTGCATGGAGGCTGAGAAGCAGGTGCATCGGGGTTGGACACACAAGTGGAGGGGGACAGTTATGCAAAGGGCCTGGGTGATGCATAGTGCTCTTGGTTTTAGGTTTGGGTAGTGGGTTGGCCTTTGGTCTCCCCCCTCATCCCCTACCTTCCCCTTCTTCTCCCTGCCTTCTCTCCCTCCCCCCATCTTTAGTGCTTGGGACTGAACATAGGCCTCATACTCCAACCACATGCTTTACCACTGTGCTACAACCTGGACCCCCCTCCCTGCTTTTTAAATCTTCCCTTCCCTTTTTCTCCTCCTAGCAGAGTTTTGCTATAGAGCCCAGGCTGGCCTTGAACTCAGGATCTTCCAGCCTCAGCCTTCTGAGTGCTGTGTGTACTATCAACACCCAACTCCATGACTTTTTTTTTCCTTCAGTACTGAGGTTTGAACTCAAGGTCTTGTGCTTGCTAGACAGGTGCTCCGCCACTGAGCTATGCCTGCAGCTGTTCCCTTCGTTCTGTGTTGGTGATTTTTGAGATGAGAGCTTGTTCCTTGCCTAGGCCTGGGCCTACTTTAGGCTTCCCATCATTGCCGGGAGTACAGGTGCACTCCCCCGTGCACAGCTGTAGTTGGGAGGTGGGGAGTCTCATGAACTTTCCTACCTGGGCTGGCCTTCAGCTTGAGAGCCTGTTGCTCTCTGTCATGGGGCTTGAACTCAGGGCCTGGGCGCTGTCTGAACTCTTTTGCTAAAGGCTAGTGCTCTACGACTTGAGCCACAGCTCCACTTTCAGATTTTTGGTGGTTAAGTGAAGATGAGTCTCATGGATTTTCCTGACCAGGCTGGCTTTGAACCTCAAACCTCAGACCTCAGCCTCCTGAGTAGCTAGGATTACAGGCGTGAACCACTGTGTCCTGACTGCCTCATGACTCTGCCCTCATCTCCTGCCCGGAAGCTGACCAGGCTGTGGCTGGGCCTTTCTCCTCACCAGTGGCCTTGTCAGCTGTAGCAGGGCCAGGCCTCACAGCCACTGCTGCCACCACCCCTATCCCAACTCCTGACAACAGGAAGCCAGGAAACTTGGTACAAAGCTTCAGGACTCTCTGTCTACCCACATCCGAGCTATGCTGTGGGTCTCTGGAAAGATGCACAGCCATAGTGCCCCCTGGATAGAAGGGGCCCAGCAAGGCTGGAGGGTCTTCACAGGCAATGGGCTCCCAGATCATCCGCTGTCCATTATGGCACCTGTTCTATGGTTCTCCTCGGAGGAAGGTTCCCTTGTTGGGGGTGGCTTCACAGCCCCCACACTCTGCTGTTCACTCTCTGCCTCTCCCACAGGCAGTACATCAAGGCCTGCAAGACTGGCAACATGGACCAGGCCCTGTCCCTGTGGTTCCTCCTGGGCTGGATTGGTGGAGACTCCTGCAACCTCATTGGCTCCTTCCTTGCGAACCAGCTGCCCCTGCAGGTGAGCAGCTCCCCGGGCTTAGGGGTAGTGGGGAGATGCTGCAGGCTAGTGGACAGCCATAACAGGCCTTCGGGACAGCCAGTAGGAGACACTAGACTCCAGATCCCTCTCCTGTCCTTCTGTCTGCTGGGACCCCACACTTCCAGAGCCTTCTGCTTGCCACACTGTGTGACACTAGGCAAATCACTATCCCCTGTCCAGCCTGTTTCTCCCCTTTATTTTATTTTATTTTTTTTTTAAATTTCTTTTTTTTTTTTTTATTTGGGTCCGGTCGTGGGGCCTGAACTCTGGGCCTAGGCACTGTCCTTCAGCTCTTCAGCTCAAGGCTAGCACTCTACCACTTGAGCCACAGCACCACTTCCGGGTTTTTTCTTTTTGCTTATGTGGTGCTGAGGAATTGAACCCAGGGCCTCATGCATGCAAGGCAAGCACTCTACCAACTGAGCCAACTTCCCAGCCCTGTTTCTCCCCTTTAGTATGAGTGCATCAGCCCATTGTGTTCTTTGGCTTCGAAGGGGGCTTGAGTGTACGTTTTCCGGGCATGGGGCCCTGGAGGAGGAAATGAAATGAGTCTTTCCCGCCAATCCCCAGAGGCCTTGTTCTCCTGTAACCAGGCAGAGCTAGGACTCAGCCAGGAAGGCCCTGTCCCCCGTGAGGTGGAAAGTCCTGCCTGCTCGTGTGTTAGGCTACCGGAGCCATCACGGAGCCCATCATGGACCCATTTCATCCTGACTGGTAGCAGTAGCCGCAGATGCCTTGGCGCCTGCCCGGGCTGGACGCCTTGTCAGGCCACTTGTCCTGCGTGGCCCTCCTCCAGCAAGCTAGGAAGTGGGACCCGTCCACGCCAGGGGAGAAGCCATTCAGCGTGTGCAAGGACAGGTGGTGCAGGCCACTGGGCTGGTCAGCCAGGATGTGGTCAGGAGGCATGGTCAGGACGTGTGGTCAGGACGTGTGGTCAGGACGTGTGGTCAGGACGCATGGTCAGGACGCGTGGTTAGGACGCGTGGTCAGGACGCGTGGTCAGGACATGTGGTCAGGACGCATGGTCAGGACGTGTGATCAGGACGTGATCAGGACACGTGGTCAGGATGCATGATCAGGACACGTGGTCAGGAAGTGGTCAGGACGCATGGTCAGGAATCGTGGTCAGGACGCATGGTCAGGATGCCTGGTCAGGATGTGGTCAGGACATGGTCAGGATGCAGTCAGGACGTGGTCAGGACGCATGGTCAGGATGTGTGGTCAGGACGCGTGTCAGGATGCGTGGTCAGGATGTGTGTCAGGACGCGTGGTCAGGACGTGGTCAGGACGCGTGGTCAGGATGTGTGGTCAGGATGTGATCAGGACGTGGTCAGGACGCATGGTCAGGATGTGGTCAGGACGTGTGGTCAGGATGTGGTCAGGACGCGTGGTCAGGATGCATGGTCAGGATGTGGTCAGGACACGTGGTCAGGATGTGGTCAGGACGCGTGGTCAGGATGCGTGGTCAGGACGCATGGTCAGGACGCGTGGTCAGGACGTGGTCAGGATGCATGGTCAGGATGTGGTCAGGACGTGTGGTCAGGATGTGGTCAGGACGTGTGGTCAGGACGTGTGGTCAGGACGTGTGGTCAGGATGCGTGGTCAGGATGCGTGGTCAGGATGCATGGTCAGGACGCGTGGTCCTGGACTAGGCCAGGGACAGCAGCCAGCACCCAGGCCTCTTTTTTTTTTTTTTCTTTTTTGTCGGTGGTAGGGCCTGAACTCTGGGCCTGGGTCCCTCAGCTCTTCAGCTCAAGGCTAACACTCTACCACTTAAGCCACAGCACCACTTCCAGCTTTTTCTGCTTATGTGGTGCTGAGGAATGGAACCCAGGACCTCAGGCATGCAAGGCAAGCGCTCTACCACTGAGCCACCTTCCCAGCCCAGGCCTCCTTTTCTTGCAGACCTACACAGCTGTGTATTACGTCCTGGCCGATCTAGTGATGTTGACCTTATACTTCCATTACAAGTTCAAGAAACGCCCCTCGCTGTGTGAGTAGGGGGCCGCCCTGGGTGGGACTCTGCTGGCAGTTGGGACGAGGGGAGCCTAAATCTTGGGAGGAAGCAAGTTTCCCACCTGGGTGGTAAACCAAACCTTGGGCCTTGAGGGCAGTGAGTACATCCCAATTCAGACCACAAGGGGGCTCCACTCACTACGCTCTCCTCCTCTGTGCCTGACCCTGAGCTCGGAGCAGGAGAAACAAGGCTGAGTCTCACAGGCTGCCTCTCCAGAACTCGGGAACCTCAGGAGGGAATTGAGCCAGCATTTCTGGCTTTGGAACCTCCATCTTGACCCTGCTGCCCAACAGTGATTCCACTTTGGCACCCTAGGAGAAGGGCACTGTTGTGCCCATTTTACAGATGACAGGATGGAAGCTCAGAGAGGTTGGGTCACTTGTCCAAGGCCACACAGCAGCAGAGGAGTTAAAGCCTGGGACTCCAATCCCAGTCTACTGCCACTTAGATGCCCAACCTGTGTTTCTCTCCTGCCTCTGTCCAGTGTCTGTGCCCATCAATTCTGTGCTCCTGTTCATCATGGGGACAGTGTGTCTTGTGCCGCTGCTCAGCAGCCCGGGCCCTGTGGCTGTGCCCAGCAAAGTCTTCCAGGGGCGGACGCTCCTGTCTGTGGAGCTGGGCAGTAAGGGGAGGTGCGGCTCACCCCAAGGCCCTCCCTGCCAGGTCAGGTTCACGTTGGTGGTAAGTGGGGCGATCACGCGGGTGGGGGCCTCTCTGCGCCTGGCATTCCCGGCCTTGAGTGCCCTTCTGTCTCTCCAGCCCTTCACGAAGCAGGAGATCATTGGCTTCGTCATTGGCTCCATCTCCAGCGTGCTGTACCTGCTGTCCCGGCTGCCGCAGATCCGCACCAATGTGAGCCTTGAGCCTGCGTGGGGCGGGGGTGGGGGTGGGGGTGGTGGAAGGGGAAGCCCTTCCGCTCCGGCCCTCCAGGTTAAGGATGGCGTGCTGCGGGAGGTTCCTGCAGTAGCTCTGGACCACCCAAGCTGTTGGCTTGGGAAAGTCTCTCCCACTGGGTGACAGTCCCTACCTCTAGGAATGACCTGGTGGTGCCTGCCAGCCAGGCTCGGAGTCAGAGGTCAGAGGTTAGGTCAGGGCAGCTGAGGAGAAAGGGGAGAACAGGGATGGGGCGTGCAGGGCACCAGGGGTCTGTGTGGAGAGCTTGCACGTGGGGACTGCAGGCTGCTGCTGGGAGAAGGGTTTGCGGTGGGGATGGGGAACCGGGCCCTGGACGGGATCGGAGGGTGCCAGGCAAGTGACGGTACATATAACACTGCCAGTCACACACACAGGGGTAACCGGAGTGATGAGAGCCTTTTGTGGGGAAGGAGTCTCACTAGATGATCTAGCCCAGGTTAGCCCTGAACTCACTGTATAGTCCAGGCCAGATTCAAACTCTCGATCCTCTTGACTCAGCCCGCCCGCCCTCCCGGAGTGCTGAGGTGGCAGATGAGCGCTCCCAGTCTCTGACCACACCCCTTCCCCCCCCAGTTCATACGCAAGTCCACCCAGGGGATCTCATACTTGCTGTTCGCGTTGGTGATGCTGGGGAACACGCTGTACGGGCTGAGTGTGCTGCTCAAGAACCCCGAGGCGGGGGAGAGTGAGGGCAGCTACCTGCTGCACCACCTGCCCTGGCTCGTGGGCAGCCTGGGCGTGCTGCTGCTCGACACCATCGTATCCTCCACAGTGCGCGGCGCGGACCAGCAGATGGGCAGCCTCTGCCTGTAGACGCTTCAGTGTCCATCTACTCATCCAGCCTCTCATCCATCCATCCATCCATCCATCCATCCATCCATCCATCCACCCATCCATCCATCCTGAGGATGGGAGTTCATGTGTCCAGGTCTCAAGAATGAGACCCACTCACCCATCCATCCATCCACCCATCCATCCACCCATCCATCCATCCACCCATCCATCCACCCACCCACCCATCCACCCACCCATCCACCCACCCACCCATCCATCCATCCATCCATCCACCCACCCATCTACCCACCCACCCACCCATCCATCCATCTGTCCATCCACCCACCCACCCATCCACCCACCCATCCATCCATCCACCCACCCACCCACCCATCTATCCATCCACCTGTCCATCCATCCATCCATCCACCCACCCATCCATCCACCCACCCACCCATCCATCCATCCATCCACCCACCCACCCACCCATCCATCCATCATCCATTCATACCTGCCCACCCATCCATCCATCCACCCATCCATCCACCCACCCACCCATCCACCCACCCATCCATCCATCCATTCATACCCCCCCACCCATCCATCCATCCACCCATCCATCCATCCGTCCGTCCATCCGTCCATCCATCACCCACCCACCCATCCATCCATCTGTCCATCCATCTGTCCATCCACCCACCCACCCACCCACCCATCCATCCATCCACCTGTCCATCCATCCATCCATCCACCCATCCATCCACCCATCCATCCACCCACCCACCCATCCATCCATCTGCCCACCCATCCATCATCACCCATCATTTAATCCATCCACACATATATTCATCTATCTACTAAACTTCCCGTTTATCTATCCACTCCTCCCTCCCTCCATCCATCCATCCAACTTCCAACCCATTCACCATCCATTCATTTGCCTATCACTATCCACTCATCCAGCCAACTTCCCATTTGTCCATCTACCTACCCATCCAACCTCCCACCCACTCATTCATCCATCCATCTATCTGTTCCTTTGCCCACCCACTCATCCCACCTCCCATCCATCCATCTTATCTATTTAAGAGCATCCACTTCCTGTGTGCCAGGCACCAACTGGCGCCTTGGCTCATGCATCAGGGAGCAAGGCCGGAATGCTCAGGCTTACCGGGGGGAGGCTGCTGGTCTACCTGGGAGTCAGGATGCATGGGATGATCGGGAAGTTACTTGATTGCAGTGGTACCAGGTGCTGTAGTGACAGCAAGAAGATAGCTCCCTGACTGTCCAGGTTTATAGGGTAAACAAAGGCTTCCACAAGTGTCTCTTAAAATGTAGCCTGAAGGAAAAGAAGTTAGGCAGGGGAGAGTTCCAGAAACAGCTTCTGCATAGGTCCTGAGGATGGGAGTTCATGTGTCCAGGTCTCAAGAATGAAAGCTGGATCAGAGGGACACCCATGAGTGAATTAGAGTCAGAGAACTTTGGGTTCATATCCTACCTTCACTGCTTCTTAGCTGTGTGATGTAGGGCTTGACCATCAACCTCTGTGCTTCTGTGTTTTCATCTGAGTTAACTGTCATGTCTGACCAGGGCTGAGACTCCAGCCCTGGTGTGTGAACTTCCCCAGGGTGACCCAGTACTCTATAAATGGTCACTCGGCACCCAAACAGGACCCTATTCAGGTCTCATTTGTGAGAAAGCAAACCTGGCCCTTGCTGGAACGTTTGCCGAGCCTGCCAGGTGCAGCAAGCGGAAGGTTGAAGCGGTGGTGGCCTTGGTGGCAGACAGGACAGGGCGAAGGAAGCTGCCTGAGCACCCTTAGAGTGGAGGACAGCAAGAGCGAGGCTGGGAGGTGAAGGCTGGCCCCCCCGCCAGTGGAGGGTGGGGAGCTGCCCCCCCCCCGCTCTGCTGTGGGGAAGGCCCAGCCCTGTGTGCTTCGTGTGGCCTTGACCTGCCCCTCAGATCTCCATCCAGTTCCTGGTGTACAGGAACCGCCCCACCTCGCCAGAGCACGAGCCCCTCCTCCACAGCTAAGCCCTGGACGGACGGACAGACGGACAGTGGGGACCTCCCGACCCAGCTGCCCCTTGCCAAGCCCCAGTCCTTCCAGACTGACCCGACGGACTCAGCCTTCCAGATGCAGGATGGCCTCCACGGACAAGCCTCCCTAGGGAGCCTGGCAGGACCCAAGGCGTCCTTTGCGCTACCTCATTCCACCCGCACGTCCGGGGGGCGGGCCATGGGCCCCTCCCCCACACAGCCATTGATTCCACAGCGACTAGTAAATGGCACGGCACTCCCCGGCCCGGAGCCTGCGTCCGCTGCTCCTTCCTGGGGTACTGGCCTCTGGGCTTCTGGTGGGACACCATGGCTGGCAGGGACCAGGCCGAGCCCAGATCGGCGTCCGGGGCCCGAGTGTGTTCTCTCTGGCCGTGGGGACACATTGGCCAGGATGCAGCAACCCTGCTTCAGGGCAGGTCAGGAGCAGCAGGTGGATAGGTCTTGGCCCACGCTGGCCATTAGCTTATCGCCTGTGGGTGGACAATGTGAGGGTCCTGCATCCCTCTGGAGGATTAACTGGGAGGGGTTCCCTGGAGGTGGTGCCAGGAGGTGGGCGGGGCTTGGCCCTGAGCTGGGCTTTCTGGGCCCCAGCTTCTCTGGTCTCCTGACCCCGCTCTGTCCGGTTGCCAGCCTGCGCGTGTCTGCCAGCAGAGGGGCCACCTGCTGGCCTGGTCCCAACTCTGCCCACCTCCCTGCACGACCAGAAGCCAGGCCTGTCTCCTGCCCTCAGGAAACATCTAGATGAGAGCTCCAAAGCCCAGTCTTCCCCAGCCTTCCAGGCCTGGACTGGAGTCATGTGTGGGGGCGGGGCTGGTGGACCCTGCCGGCTGCCCCAGCCCGTGGACTCGGCCCAGGAGGGCCCTGGGCACAGGTGTCCTCAGCCTGCTCATCCCGTGGGACCACGTGTGGCCTCGAGACAGCGTGCTGATTAAATGAGATGTGAGTATAGCTTAAGCCCCGCCTGGCACGTGGCCCTCGGGTAGTCTGTCCATCCCGCCTGAAGCGGCTGTGGTGGGGTCAGAGGCATCTCTGGTGTCTTCCCCTTCTCTCCCTGGCCCACCTCTCAGTGCGGCCTAAGGTGTGGATGCTTCACTATCAGGTTTAAGTTCAACTACAGCAACAACTGTACACCGGAGGCCCTGGGGGGGGGGGGGGTCAGCCTAGGCGGCTCCAAAGGTGCCTGTCACGGTGGGTTATACGTAAGCATTTGAGACATGCAATCCAGGCTGGTCTCAAATTCGTCCTCCTGCCTCCGAATCCCAAACGCTGGGTTCCAGGTATGTGCTTCCATGCTCACCTGCAGTATGTTAACTGTGGAATGAGGTGTCCCATATAAAAAGCCTTGCTCAGGGTCTGGCCTGGCACCCAGCAGATAGAGGCTTTGCCTCTCCGAAGTCCCAGGGATAGATAGGGTGTGGGGCAGGAGAAGCTGGCTGCCAGGTACCGTCTCCACATGTCTGCAAGGTGTCAGGCCCTCCCAGGACAACTTTCAGTTCCCTCCTCCAGAAGGGGGCGCAGCAGCTCGCCCGTGGCACTTTTGCCTTCCCCTAGAGGCCCAAGGTCTGGAGGTCATCATGGCCATGGCTGTGGTCCTGGCAAGCTATGGCTTTCTGCCAGACATTCTCCCATCCCGCCTGGCCTTCACAGGAGCTGAGGGGTGGGACCTGAGCTCTTGGGAAGCAGCTTGGTGCCAGCCCCATGGCTAAGTACTGATCTAGCTCTGCCGGAGCCAGTCCCGAGGACAGTCACCTCTCCTGCCCACACTCTCAACCTCGCCACTAGACCAAGACCAGCTCTCAAGATCAGCGCTGTATCCCCAGCAGAGCAGGCAATGCCTGAGGCATTCACTGTCCATCAAAGGATTCTGGCTTCAGTGAAGGAGATGGGCACGTCCTCCCCCCCCCCCCCAGGACAACTGTTTTATGTGGGTGAAATGCATGTAAACGATAGCAAATCGGCTATTATTAAAATCTGAGTGGGAAGGTAGGGGTAGTGAGGATATAATTCTACCTTGCCACATTTGTGAGTCTTTACCTTGGACTCAGAAACTACCAGTCAGCAACCAGAAAGATTTCATTGACAGCTGGAGGGTGACGCCACCTACTTTTTCTAAGGATCCTTTCCTGAACCCCAAGTTGGAAACACTCAGTGATGCAATATTTTATACAACCGCTATGGTTGTATTTTAGAAATGTCACATCTTTACAATTTATACTGAAGAGATACAAATTATAACCAATCTATAAAATGAGAGAAAGTAAGATTATTTAATAGCTCATCTACTCTCCCAAGAGGCACAAAGTGAAAACCTGTAACAAGATCAAGTGTAATGGTTCTTAACTGTAGTCCTAGCATCCTGGAGGCCAAGGTAGGACTAAACTCGGGAATTTGAAGCTAGCCTGGACTACAGAGACCCCATCTGACGAAAACTGAAATAAAGCGAAATGTCTAACAGTTCTTACTCAAAATCGCTATAACTGAGTGGTTTTCATTTTGTTTTGTGCTAGTCCTGAGGCTTGAACTCAGAGCCTCTCCTTCACCTTTTTTGTTCAAGGTTGGTACTTAGCACTTAAACTAGGCCCGTCTGGCTTTTTGCTGGTTAACTGCAGACAGTCCCACATACTTTCCTGCTTGGGCTAGCTTCAGATCACAGTCCTCAGATTGTAGACGCTTGAGTAGCTAGGATTATAGGCATGAGCCACCAGCACCTGGCTGGGTGATTTAAAAAAAAAAAACAACAACTGCTGGGCACCGGTGGCTCATGCCTGTAATCCTAGCTACTCAGGAGGCTGAGATCTGAGGATCACAGTTCAAAGATAGCCCAAACATGAAAGTCCGTGAGACTATTATCTCTAATTAACCACTAGAAAACCACAAATGGAGCGGTGGCTCCAAGTGGTAGAGTACTAGCCTTGAGCACAAAAGCTGAGGGACAGCACCTGGGCTCTGAGTTCAAGCCCCATGACTGACAAAAAATAAATATATATAAATACAAAATAAGTATAAAAACAATATATACAAATTATATCCAAACTATAAAACAAGAAAAAATAGAACTATTTAATAGACCATCTACTCTCCCAAGAGGCACAAAGTAAAGTCTGCAACAAGGTCAAGTATGGCAGCTCTTTCCTGTAGTCCTAGCATTCTAGAGACTGAGACAGGAAAAAGCCCAGGAATTTGAAGCTAGTCTAAGACTACAGAGGTCCCTTCTCATTAGAAAAAAAAAAAAAAAAGGAAAGAAAGCAAAAAGTAATAGTTCTTACTTAGTATCTCCATAGCTGTTTTGTTTTGGTGCTGGGACTGGGGCTTGAACTCAGAGCCTGGCACCTTTTTTTGCTCAAGGCTGCTGTTCTACCATTTAAACCAGGTCTTGAAAAACAATCTCAGGGCTGGGAAGGTGGCTCAGTGGTAGAGCACTTGCCTTGCATGCTCAAGGCCCTGGGTTCGATTCCTCAGCACCACATAAGCACAAAAGAAAAATAAAAATTGCTTGGAAAAAAAAAATCTCAGACTTTCCTATCTGGGCTGGTTTCAAACTGCAACCCTCAGACCTCAAGTCTCCTGAGTAGCCAGGAGTACAAGCATGAGTCGCATTAAGTGGTTGTTTTAATAGACACAATATGACAGTATGTGGTGAAGCTTCTGTGCTCCACCTTAGCTGTGGCAGAATTTGAATGCACCTTTAGCATATATACTATTTAGCTTACAGTATTTACATAGCTGGCAACGTTCTGTGGCATGAGGCAGGTAGCTGCAGAGGCAGGGGTGTTGCTCAGTGCTGGCAGTGCAGGCTTGTTGTGAGTTCACACCAAAAGCTGCTCTCAGAATCCAGAACCGGCTGGACACAACAGCGTCCAGGGCTGGTCGGGTGAGTCCAGGCAGGCACCTCTGTTGCGGCTGCCTGCCCAAGGACCAGTCGCCTCTTTGGCTTGCGTGGGTGCGGTGGCAGCCGCGGAACCTAGCAAAAGCACTCAGGACAGGGCTGTTTTCCCTCCAGTCTCTGCCAGGAGCACTGTGGGTATGGCTCAGGAAAAAGAGGTGTCAGAGCTGCACTGGACCCTGGGCCGGCGTCTGCGGGGGGGGGGGGGGGGGGGGAGCGCCTCCTAGCGGAGACTAGCCCAGAAGAGTGGCGAAGGCCCTGCCACGCGGGAGAAACGACCTTGTGTACTGCAGGAAGGACGGTGGGACCAAAAGCGAAGATGCGCCTGGCACCGCAGATGGTGCTGGGATCCCAGCAACTTGGGAGGTGAAGAGAGGAGGCCTGCGGTCTGAGGCAGTCCTGAGCAGAACGTGAGATCCTCACTGAGAAATAACTGCAGCACGCAGGGGTTTTGTGTGTGGCTCAAGTGGAGCGTGCTTGCTGTGCTGGTTAGAAACCACAGCACCACACACACACACACAATTACCTTCATCTGGCCAGGGCTGTGGCCTTCCCCTCTTTTCAGCGAGGGTTCCCACCTAGGACTGCAGGAAAGCCTGGAGGGGAAGGGCTTGCCTCGTGGCTGGTGGCGATGCCTGCAGCCTCGGGGCATGAAGGAAGTCTTCACCAGGGCCGACTGCGGTCCTGGCCGTGGGCGCAGCTCCCCACGGCTGCGGCCAGGTGTGCGGGCGCAGGGAGAGCAGGTGATGGGGGGAGGGTCCCATCTCCGCGGGCGCCTTGGTCACGCCGCGTGGGCAGGGAGTGGCAGGAAAGCAAGAACTCGAGGCTGGCGCTGACTGCGTCCTGGTTTCTTTTTATTTATTTATTTTTGTTCTTTTTTTTCCTTTTTTTTTTTTTAAGTATGGAGGCTCAAGTATAAGATGTAGATTTTTTTTGTTTAAGCTTTACAAAAAAACAAAATAAAACAAACAAACAAAAAAAAACTCCTTTTGCATTCCATAAAAATTGACAGAAAAGCACCTGGCCAAAAGAGCAGACGGTCGCCCGCCCCACGCCGCCCCGCCCCGCCCCGCCCCGCCCCAGCCTCCGCACCGGGCCTCCGCACCGCGGTGCCGGGCGCCCGTGCTCCAGAGCGGCCCCTGCCCCAACCCCAAGCAACCCCCAAACACACGCGGAACCAGATTTCCAGTTTTCATCTTTCACACACCACAGTTATTTCATAAAATTTTTTTGTTTTACATTTTTTACACCAATGTAACAAAAAGGTGGGAGGGAGGGTGATGGTGTATTATGCCTGTAAATGGGGGGGGGACCCAGGCAAACACACACGCATACACACACACACACACGCACACGCATGCACGCACACACGCACGGGCTTTTATGGGGACATTGAGTTTCGGTAGCAAAACGTGGTGGGAAGCAGGCGCGGAGCCGGAGGAGGGGTCATGGGGTTTATTCTGGGGAGCGATGGCGCTGTGCAGCGGACGATGCAGTTGTTATGTGACCTGTCTGGGAGGGGGGGGGGGGAGAAGGGGGAGGGGAAGGGAGGGAGGAAGAAGGGAGCAGAAAACGAGTTTTCTAAGAAAGGAATCTAATGAGTGCATGGCGTGTCTGATGAGCGTGAAGCAGAGGTTTAGCATTGCTGCTTTCTCTTCAAAGCCTCCACCAGGTCGTTCTTCAGCGCTTCTTGTTTTGATTTGTCTGCAAATGTCTGCACAGACCTGTGGGGAGGGAGGACGGCGCCTGAGAACAAGGAGAGGCGTGCTGGCACCGGCTGGCACCCCCCTTGGAGGCCAGGAGGGTGCAGAGGGCTGAGTGGCACCTCGGCACCCGCCAGGCTGCAGGAGACCAGGCCACGGCAGCCAGCAGGGCCGCCGCGGCTCAGGGGTGGGCATAAGCCATGCGGTAGAAGCACTACGCAGCCGAGGCCCCGCCTGCTAGACCTCCAAGGGCCTGGCTCCTCATCACACGAGACCCGGCAGGCCTGCACCTGCGCACGCCAGGCCGTACGGCGCTGGGGCCACACAGCACACGCAAAGCGGCTGGGCTTCCAGTGGGCAGCTCTGTCGGCTGCTCATCAGCCCGGACCCTAAAGGGGCAGCCCCTGCAGACAGGACCTGGCGTGGTGGGGAAGCACTTTCCACCACGCCAGGAGCAGAGATGGTGGAAATACAGTATGTAAAACACAACACGCAGACAGCGCCTTCCCGCTTGCCACCTCACTCAACCTCACCAGCATCTCGGGAATCCTCATTATTCGTCAAACTTACCCAACATCGCTTAGCTGTGGATTTACTGAACTGTGGAAATCACATTTTAACAGACTGGCAGCAGAGGGACAAAGAGGGGCCGCAAGGCTCAAGCTTGATTCACATTGTAGAAGAGGAAGGAGCACAGGAAATGGGGGGGGGGGGGGTTCCATCTACCAAGTCCTGGTATGGAACAGACCCCATGCACCAGAAAAGGCGCCCCCTGCTGGCTGCCGTGGGCTCAAGCCAGCACAAAGACCAGACGGGCACGGGCCTCAGTCCAGCGGCATGCCGACCCCAGGCGGGCCACTGCCAGTTCCCCCGCCCCCCATCTGTTAAAAAAAAAAGCAGGGATGCTGACTGCTTCCCTCCATCTGTATCTGTCACAAGCTCAAGTCATGGTTCCTGGCCATTGTCAATAAGCAAAGACTGTTTTCCTTTCCACCCCCGTGGCCCGCGCAGGACAGCTGCAGCTCGTTAGGGGAAAGGTGGTGCTGTTCTCCGCAGCATGGGCACTGCCTGGCCGAGGCCTGCAAGCCGGGCCGGGCCGGGCCGTCATGTGGGGCAGGCGACAGGCACACACACGAGCAACTACTGGGGGGGGGGGTATTGTTAGTGCCCTGGCTGGGGCTTCTTCAGAACAAAAGCCCAAGCCAGGCATCATCCCGCAGTGCCACGCACACACTCCACACACGTGACCCGTGTCTGTTACGTGGGGCTGAGGCTACACGTTAATGTGGCTGCTCCACCGGCCACGAGCAGGATGGGGTTAGTGGCGGTTTAAATGGGCACGCAGCAGCCTCCGGCTGGCCGAGCTGGTGGGTTGGCTGGTGAGTCCCGTTTAGTGGGGAGGCCTTGCGCCCCGCGGGCGGGGTACCTGGATCGGCTTAGTTATCAGGCTGGATGTAGACCTGGCGCTGGGTGAGCACCTGCGAGAGCTCCCTCTGCAACTGCTTAAACTTGTGGTTGTCGGGGAGAGCATCAAGAGATCTACAGTGTTCAGAGGGAGGAGCGGGAGGAAGAGAGAACAGCGATGCACAGCCTGGCCGCTGAGACACGTGGAGGAAGTAGTCTACGCTGGCGTGGCCCTGGCTGTCAGGGATGCACACCCCATATCCCGGCCACTGGCGGGGGCTGAGGCCAGCCAGGCCGGGGGGGCGGGGGCAGATGGTGGTACAGTTGCAGCCCCAGACATAGGCCCACCACAAGGCCCACAGGGCCCTTGGCTGATACAGGCCAGGGAGGGCTAGTGAAGGGGCTGCCCTGCCCCCGCCTTATTCTAAATCTGAAACCTGCCTCCTGGACCAATTCACAAGCCAAGGCGACTCCCAGGACGGTGCCTGCCTTTCTGGTCCTGTCCTGACATCTGGGCTAGGGAATGGGGCTCAGGGGGGCGCCTACCAAAGGCACAGCAGAACACTGGGGCCTGAACGGAGGAGCAGGCTGCAGGATGCTCGGTCGGCCCCAGCTTGGAACCTGTGGGCAGCGCCTCCTGGTCCGGGTGAGGGCTGCTGAGGCCTGGGGCTACCCAACTTGCAGGAGACAGGCCAGTGCTCCAGCTGACCCTCGGCTGCTCCTCCTACCTACTAGGTTTGGCCTCCCGTTCAGAACACCATGGACCTCCTTCACCCTCCAGCGTCTGCTAGGTGGCCATGCAGAATCCAAAGCACAACATGGCCAGGTGGAGTTCGGGGCCCTGGGCACAGCCAACAACCATGGCAGAGGGCACAAAGTGGGGGTGGGGGTCTCTACCTGTGCCAGATGCTGCTGCCCTGAAGCCTTGGTCAGCCAGAGGCTGGGTCGGGTGGGGGTGGGAAGAGTCTGTGGCTGGGCCTAACTAGCAGGGGGGTAAACCAGAAGCTGCCGAGGTGAGTAAGCGAAGGAACCTCAAACTACTGAGAATACAAACTGCAAATACTAAGTTCTAAACCTTGAAAACTTACGTGGAAATCCCCAGAGCGGGTATGTGAGGGACGAGGCTGAGGCACATGGACATAGAACCAGGATTCATACCCCTTTTTGATTCCAAAACTTCAAATTTTTGGTAGATTACCTCAGTCCGTTGACAATATCCTTTGTTTTCCCAAAGTAGATCTCATTCAGTGTACTTCTGATTTTATTTTCCATGTCCTGGAAAGGGAGGTTGGTCAGCCAGGATGGCAAACAGGAATCCTAGGCCCCGCACCCCACCCGCCACCAGCCCACCCTGCGGTCCCCGCTGTGGCCACACGGGGGAGACACAGGACTGCTCCTCTGCCAGGACCCCATCTACAATTTGTGCTGAGCCTTTCCTGCTCTTAGGCATGAAGGAAGCCAACACCTAGGGACTGACAGCCAACTCTGACCACTACTGGGAGCTGGTCTAAACCACATCACCACCCCTCAGCCTGGCCATCAACTACGGGAACAATTCTGTGAAACCGGAGAACACTTCTCCGCTTCCAAACTGTGGTGACAGGCAAAGCCTCGGCCCCAACTCAAGTTGCTCCAAGGCACGCCCGTGTTCCAGGGATCTGCTTCCGGCCCAAGCTCCAGTCTGTTCACACCCAGTGGATTGAGGCAGACAGGATTTGGCTCTCGCTTCCCAGAACCAGGACAGAGTGCAGTCCTCGGGGGCATGTGTGGGGCAGTGTGTATGGGGGGGGGGGATGGCCCAGACTTGGGGGACCCCAACTGGGTGGCAGGCACACGCTTCCCGGGCTGCAGAGGCACAGGTGTGAACCCCAGCCCTGAGTCCTGACGCCCACTCACCTCTACCAGGCGCCCGATATTGGCTATGTGTGGGGAGCAGTCGCTTACAGTTTCATCTTTCTCCATCTGCAAAACCAAACCAAACAAAACACAAGTCAGAGAAGGCAGCAGCTTCCGAGAACACGGCCTGACTGCGCGGCCACCTCTGTCTTTTGTGAATAGACGACGGTTCCTGCTGGTGGCGCTGTGGAAGCCATGCATCCACTGTTACAAGGACACGTTTCTAGCACAAAACCACCGAAGAAATTTCAGGTCACCAACAACCCAAGCCTCATTTCTGGGGGAATCTGCTGGGCCTGGAGACGCCTTGCTCTGCCTGCCCAAGGCACAGGCATTTGGTTTGGGACCTGGGGAAGCTGCCGTGTACTGTGCGGGGAGGGACTGGCCAGCCTTGGCAGAGGCAAGGCGGAGGCGGCCAGGGTCGTGAAGTGACGATGCATGCATGCAGGGACCTGGGCAAACCCTTATTTTAGAACCTGCCCTTGTCCATTTGAAGATGGGGGCGGGGCAGGGGACCTCAGGAGGTGATGCTTTAAGCCCAGGCAAGTCAGCTCTACCCCCTCGGGGGGACGCTACAGCTACACCTGACAGGGCTTGGGAATCCTCAGGATCCCAGTTTTAATACTTAGTTCTTTGACACAATCCTTTCCCCCCCCCCCCCACCCTACCCATCTCCTTTCCTCCCTCCCACCAGTACTAGAGCCCTCACACTCTGGCTTGGCTTTTTTTTTTTTCCAAAAACATTTTTCAAATTTTTTTTTTCAAAATTGAGACTTTTATTGTTGTTGCTGTTGTTGGTTGTGGGACTTGAACTCTGGGCCTGGGAGCTGTCCTTAAGCTCTTCAGCTCAAGGCTAGGGCTCTACCACTCGAGCCACAGCACCACTTCCGGTTTCCTGGACTTTCCTGCCTGGGCTGGCTTTGAACTGTGATCCTCAGATCTCAGCCTCCTGGGTAGCTAGGATTGTAAGCATGAGCCACCAGCGCCTGGCTTTCCAAAATTGAGACTTTTTTAAAGGAGAAGTTTGCCTGTTTTCAAGGGTCCCTAGCAGGAACTCTAATTATGTAAGTCACTGCTAAGTCATTGTTGAGATACAATGCACAAGCTGGGTAAGTAACAAGAAGCAGGAAGTAGGCTGGTGTGGAGGTGTATACCTCCAACTCAGCACTGGGGAGACTGAGGAGAGAGACTGGGGAGAGTTCCAAGTTTGAGGACGGCCTAGACTGTATGGTAAAAGCCCGGCCACCCTAGGCGAGTGAGAGCATTTTGAGTAACAAAAAGGAAATGTGAAGAGGAAACCATTATTAGGATGGTGAGAGGCCAGAGTTAACACAGTACAGACTGGAAAACGAAAGCAAATCAAAGATTTTTGGAGAGGAGGAAGCCAGGGACCAAAGGCTCATCACAGCCAGGGCCACAAGTGAAGTCAGGTGAGCAGCTCAGTGTCTGTGCACCCGAGCTTTGTGCTTCAAAATCAACAGGCACCTTTCATCAAAGAGGCGGAAGCCACTGGACCCTTAAAGGAGAGATACTGGGAGTCAGGGGCAACAGATGGACTTCCGGGAGCACAGGGGCCCCTATGCCTTGGACAGGGAATTCAAGCCCAGTAAAAGGCTCAGCAGGGGCTGCGGGCGATAGGCCAGGCATGAGCAGCAGAGCTCCTGGCGCCTAGAGGCAGTTTCCACGGCCCCTCCCCCCGCCCCAGCTCCCCTCCACACCTGGCCAGGGCCAGCTTGCTGGCAATGCTGACCCACCAGAAATAGAACTATTTTTGTAATGCATATATTATTACATCCTTATAAAAGTGGCTGCCAGAAGCAAAACATTTTTATGTTCTGTGGCCACACAGATGTTCCGTAAGGTAGTTCCAATGAGTCTGGAGTCTGCCCAGCCCTCCTGTCCCCAATGAGCCCCTCTCCTCTCCATGGCCAGTCTTCAAGCGGAGGTCTCTCCTGACACAGAGTGGCATCACGAAGCCGTGTTTGCTCCCCGCCCTAAGCCAGAAGAGCCCTGGCTGGTCCCAGGCCTCCACCTCTTGTCTGTGAACTAAGGTACACAAGAGGCAGAGCAGTGTCTGGTGGGCTGGGAGCGTGTTCCCCCGGCAGCGCAGGGCCAGTCCCGGGACCCTTTCGTTCCTGGGGTCTGGACAGCTGCCTCCTTGTGTTGTGGGCACAAGGCCAGGTAAGGCCAGGATAGAAACTGCAACCAAGCCACAAGTAAAGCAGCATCCCAAGAGAGGTGGGCCTGCCCGGTGCAGGTACACGGACTCAAACTGTACATTCTAGATCTGCACCGACGACAGTATACAGCAGCACCGACTTTCAAAACTGACTTCACCAACTCAGGGAGGGTCAGTTCAGATGGCGAGGTGCTCCACCAGAAAAGCCAAGGACAAACCACCATCCCGGGCACAGAGGGTCCAAGCAGGGCCCACCCCAGCTGCACCTGCCTCCTCCAAGCACCGCCAGCCCCTCCCAGTCCCACAGGACGCAGCTCCCACCAGCCTGCCTTCTGGGTCAGTGTTCCTCGCTCCTAGGGGCCATGTTCCCCTAGCTAACACGCCCTGGCCCTGCCCACCCTAGATTCTGCCCACCTGAAAGGAACCATGGGCTTTGTCCCCTGAACAAAATCCCTGCCTGACCGAACCAGGTGCGGTGGGCCTCTGCCGCAGGGCCGAGGTGAGGGGGAGGCGGAGCGCCGCCTGCCCACCGCCGTCTGACCTCCCTGTCCACCTGCACTCCACCCTCGCAGCTAAATACTTAGAATCGGTGAAGAATAAATATCAAACCAACATCTGCACGGCCCTCCCTCCCCAGGAGCCCTTGGATCTTTTCAGACCTCTGGTCTGCTGCTTTCCCGTGCCTCTGCTGCCACCTGGCAGAAGTGACCTTGGTGCCATAGGCCTTTCTGCAGGTCCACCACCTCCTGTGGGGGCCCACAGCAGCCTGCCAAGGGGCACCCCCCAAGTGGCCTCTGCCCTGGCAGAGCTGCAGGCCAGTCAACACTCCATCTCCTCACCTTCCTAACTTCTGTGTCAAAGACAACCTTGGGCAGCGGCAGCCAAAGGCCATGGAGAGGGTGGGCCAGGATGAAGGAAGTTCACAGCAGGGTGTGTCCAGCTAGCTGGGGAATGCAGCTGCAGCCCTGGGGCAGGCATCAATCACCAGAACCTGGAGGTCGCCCTCCGCACTCCTGCTGGGGGAGTTGGGGGGGGGGGGGGCGGCAAGCCTTTCTGGTTGCTGCTGTTGGCGTGAGTGCCTGGGGCCACACACAGGCAAGGTGGGGGGGGGGCGTACACCCACAGATGGCCAGGAGGCTCGCAAGGCCAGTGCTCAGTATGGGGACCGAGGGAGACGGTGCCCCCCTCCTCCACCCACGGGCCTTCCTTCCTGCCGCTGTCCGGGGATGTGGGGGTGACTGTAAAGAGGCCACAGGCATACAGTTCTGACCACCCCACCTCCACGTGTCTCCCAATGCCTCCCGCCTCACCCTTCTTTATTCTCACCCCACCGCAGGCTTGCCTGCCCTACCTGCTTGTGTGTGTGGTGGTCAGGGGAGCGGGGCACGGTGGGGGGCAGGCCTCACCACCTTTTCCCGGACAACTCTAACAACCTTGTCAGCCTGGCCTGATGCTGGCTGGCAGAGCCATCTCCTGAAACGCCAGGCCCCACATGGCCTGGCGCAAGGTCTGGCCAGTCCATTCGCCTCTCCATGCCTACCTACCAGCCACACAAAGTCAGACCAAGTAAGTGTGGCCTGGCAGAAAGAGCAGGTATTCCTGCCTGACAAACCTGGGTTCAAATCCTGATACTGACTTACTGGCCAAACGATCACTTAACCACAGGAGCCTCGGCCTGGGTCTGTCAGATGGGTGGGGCAGCTCTCCCTGTTCACAGCCGCATAACCCTGTACCTCACTGATCCCTCATTCACTCTGCTTTCCTGGAACCCCTTCATCTCCCATCCAAGACAAATACAGGCATTTTTCCAGGGCTCATCTGGGACCCGCAACGAAGCCCCTCAACCCCAATTTCCTCTGCTGGCTTAGAAGCTGGGCACCGTTAACGTAAAACTATCCACCTCACAGTGCCCCACGCCCCCTCCCTACTTACAGGGGAGGGGAGCCTCAGCGCTAATGCAGCTCAGCTGGGCGAGGGTCCAGCCAGAAGAGCCATGGCAGAGCATGCGTTTCCTCATTAGAGCCCCAGGAGCAAAAGGCAACACAGACAAGGCCCTTGGCCCCAGCCGAGGTGTGGTGAGGACGGCTGCTCACCAGGCCGAGTTTGGCTTGGCAGGGGCCTCTGCTCACAGCAGGCCGGAACCAGACTCTGGTTGCGGGCTGACAGCTCTGACTGAAACCATTAGGAAGACTCAGGATTAATATTTGTGCAGGTCACTGTCCACCGGATGGAAGTTATCCACAGTTCCATGCGGCCAGGATGCAGGAAGCAGTCTCCAGATGCAGGGTTTCCCAGCCATTCTGTGTGTGTGTGTGTGTGTGTGTGTGTGTGTGTGTGTGTGTGTATGTGTGTATATGTGTGTGTGTAATGGATCTGCTTCCTGGAGGGCAGTCTCCAGATGCAGGGTTTCCCAGCCATTCTGTGTGTGTGTGTGTGTGTGTGTGTGTGTGTGTGTGTGTGTGTGTGTGTGTGTGTGTGTGTGTGTGTGTGTGTGTGTGTGTGTGTGTGTGTGTGTGTGTGTGTGTGTGTTGAATGGATCTGCTTGCTGGAGGGCAGTCTCCAGATGCAGGGTGTGTGTGTGTGTGTGTGTGTGTGTGTGTGTGTGTGCGCGCGTGCAGTCTCCAGATGCAGGGTGTGTGTGTGTGTGTGTGTGTGTGTGTGTGTGTTGAATGGATCTGCTTGCTGGAGGGCAGTCTCCAGATGCAGGGTTTCCCAGCCATTCCCGTCTGTGTATGTGTGCCTCTCTGTGTCTGTGGTGGGATGGGGTCTGCTTGCTGGAGGGCAGGGGTTGGTAGGCCTGTCCTGTCTCCACCAAAGGTCCTCATCTATGCAGACGACAGGGCTCTGGCCTGGGGTGGACACAGCGCCTCCCCATCCCGGGTGTGCAGGCCAGCGCCTGCCTGGCAGCACCACTTTCCCAAGTCTGTCACTGACAAAGTTAGGAACCGCACCCTTTCTGCCGTGCATGTCTATCAAGAGCTCTCACATGGGTCAGTATCATTGGTTTTTGGTGCTGGGGACGGGCCAGGGCTTTACATGTGCCAGGAAGCCCTCTTCCAGCAGGGCGCATCCCAGCCCAAAGCATCACTATCTTACTGAAGGGGAAAAAAAAAAAAATCTTTTGATACTGAGGGCAATTGTCAGTCAAAAGCCACTCAGAAGTGGAGGGGTTCCGTGCAGCAGGCACTCTGGAGCATTTGCCAGCGCCATTCCGCCTCCCCCCCCCCCCCCCCCCCAGCCACACACACACACTCAAGGGCAAAGCTCAGTTCTTCACAAGCCGCACATCTTGTTCCTTGCTGTAGTTTCCTGCACTGGGCAGGCCCAGGGAAAGGCCCATCTCAGAATGGGATAGGCGTGAGGGGTCTCCTTCGGTGGGCCGCAGGGTCTGAAACCTGCTCAGATGCTTCCAGCAGTTCTCATGCAGACGTTAAGGCAGTCTGCACCTTCTCAGGTGAGCTCCCAGTTCAGCTTGGACACTGAAAAGGATGCCTAGCAGCCTGGCGAGCTCACACCATCCCAAATTTTAACCACATATGGAACTTCCTGGAGGATTTTGTTAGAAAAAGGCCTATCTTGCTAGGCACTGATGGCTTACACCTGCAATCCTAGTTACTCAGGAAGGCTGAGATCTGAGAAGCACAGTTTGAATCCAGCCTGAGCAAGAAAGGCTGTGAGATTTTTATCTCCAATTACCTACCAAAAAGCCTGCAGTGGAATTGTGGCTCAAGTGATAAGAGTGCCACTCTTGAGCTCAGGGACAGTGCCCAGGCTCTGAATTGCACACCCACACATGCACACGTGTGCAGATCTTGATGAATTTCTCAATTTCAAATACGCTGGTGACACTGATGCTTGGCCTCAGGTATAGCTGGTGATGCAGAGACCTGGACTGCACAGCAGCTTACAGAAAGTTGACCAGATGGAACAGTGGCTGACCCTGGCCATACAAATGGAGAACTCTTAAAAGCACCGCATGAGCTGTGGTTGAGGAATGAGGTGGTGGTGAGCCCTGGTGAGGGAGAGGAAACGAGGCGAGTGTGCAAGACCCTTGTCCTACCACAGTGGGAAGCCAACTGGGCAATGGCAGAGATGCCGGGAAGCCCTGGACATTGTATTTCTAGGTGGGGTAAGCCGCAGGGGGTCAGCTCTGAGGCCGGCGCTGCGGCATCTGCGGCTGGCTAAGAGTGGGAACCGCACCTGTCTGGTGAGGCTGCCTCCAAGGTTCATGGTGCCCGAGCCGGATTTGTTGGTTTGCAGCCACAGCATCACCGTGGAGGTCAACTTGTAATGGGCAGTGCGGCCACTGGACTTCTCCTGAGGGGGATACAATGGAGATCAGAACTGGGGTACACCTGAGCAGAGGAGGGCCTGGGCCTTGTGTGTGGCCTCTGCAATCTGGGGTCAGTCTATCTGCCCCCCGACTTAAGTCATCACCACAACACCTCCTCCCCTATAAAATCCCAACTCGTTTTTAAAGGGGCAGAACCTCAATTCATGTGTATTAAGCTTTTTTGGGATCTGTAGGGTGATTGAGTGAAATCTTGACTCATCTTTATCCAAAAAGGCTTCAGGGATCCGCAGAGGTTCCGTCCCAGCAACACCTGTGCCCCTCGAGGTCATGTGGAGGGTCAGAGCTGTGCTGTGGGGTAGGGGGACCGTACCTGCACCTCCACCACATGGATGGAGTCCCAGCAGCCTTTGATCTTCTTTGATCCATCTCCAGCCTTCTTTATGAGAATTACTCCAGCAAAGCCATGATCCAGATCCCAGAGGTAGACAGACGAGACGCCACCTTCAAAATACCTGCGGGAGACAGGCCCACGTGCCCGTTACATGTAGTCAATTCCTGACCCTGGTCCCGGCTGCTACTTAGCAATACGGCACCCAGATGATGTCCCTAGAATTGAAGGACCTAGGACTGAAGACCACCTGGGGTCAGGGCAGTAGGCTCATCCTTGCTTGGGGGAGATGTGTGGTACTATTTTCGTTAAGAGAAAAATATGGACGTAGAGAATCACCAACTGAGTTTGACCTTTGAGTCCTTAGCTAGCTCACTAAACTTCTCTGGGCTTTGGCTTGCTCCTAGATAAGGACCCAGCAGTGTGTGACCCATAGCAGACAGCTGATGGAAGCCACTGCGACCACAGTACTTACTATTATCAACAACTGTTCGGTATTTAGCTTTTGAGGAAGCTATCTGACAGGACAAAGGGGAAAACAGCAACAAGCCCTCTTCTTCCAGACCAGGACTCTCTTTGATCTTATTTACGAATAGCGAGAAAAACCCAAGCCAGAAATGAAGGGCTAAGCTTGGCAACACGGAAAAATTCCTAGTCATGACGAAATGGGGGGAAAAGAAGGGCCAGGAGCACAGGTGGTCAGTTTATACCTCAATCTGAGGTGACAGACAGAGGCTGCAGGAGCAGAGGTCCTGATGTGGCCTACTGAGCTACTCAAACTGATAATGCTGGGGACTCACACATCTCCTAACCAGCAACATTCTTGAACAGAAAGATCTCAGGAAACCTGCTACTAGTGCAGCAGGCACCCCTTGGAACAGGCCAGGAGGGGAGGTACCATGTACACTGGACCTCATTCCTGACAGGCAGCTTCAGGGGCACTGAGGGCATCAGGCATCTGTGGCCAGTGCCCACTGCCCCTATGGCAAGCGCTCCTCATGGCTCATCCACTCAGCTGTGATTTGCTAAAGGTGAACAACCAGAGGCCAGCTGTGTAAACCTGGGCCCAGAGGGATGACACACAGGTTATAAGAAGTAGACACTGACAATTACTGTGTTTGATATTAAAATGAAGCACTAAAGTGTAACATGTTTCTGTGGGTTAAATCCTAGTACAGCTATGAGAACATGAGTAAAAGGATCACAGAATTCTTTGTTCCCACATCTATAGGTTCTATTTCCTTGAATTCAACCAACTCTGAACTAAAAATGCTTAAAAAAAAAAAAAAAGTACATTATTTGGCCAGGTGCCAGTGGCTCATGCCTGAATCCTAGCTACTCAGGAGGCTGAGGCCTGAGGATCGCAGTTCAAAGCCAGCCTGGACAGCAAAGTCCGTAAGATTCATCTCCAATTATTACAGAAAAAGGTGGAAATGGAGCTGTGGCTCAAGTGGTAGAGTACTACTCTTGAGCACAAAATTTCAGGCCCAGAGTTCAAGCCCCAGTACTGGCTTAAAAAAAAAAAAAAAGCCTCTACCTGTATTGAACAGCAGACTTTTTTCTGTGGCACAAGAGCTGTTCACACACAGCACATACAGGGTGCTGGGTGTCCGAGGACTCCGGTATCCACCAATGCCTGAAAATCACCCTCCACCTCTCTGTGGCGAGGGCTGACTACGTTCTGTTCTTACAGTTTTACTGTACATCTATTCAAGTGAAGCCATTTAGGCTGAGGGCCTCTGTCCTACACCAGCCCTCCAAGAGGCAGGGCCCCCAGTAGGTCATTCTGGAATGTTCCTGGGATGTGTACAAATGGACCTTCCTGCTGGACCTGAGGTCTTATGTTGCTCAACCTGGTAGCACGGGTTCCAGACCCCTTCTGGTTTGTCCTCACTAATGGTGGTGACTCCTTCAGGCCATGTGTCCACCTGGGAGGCCTGAGGGAACCCGAGTCCCCAGGAGCCCATCTGCTATCTGTCCTGTTGGTGTAGCTGGGCACTGATGGCTCACGCCTATAACCCCAGCTACTCAGGAGGCTGAGATCTGACGTTCTCAGTTCCAAGCCAGCCCAGGCAAGAAAGTCCTTAAGACTCTTATCTCCAATGAACCACCAGAAAACCAGAAGTGGCACTATGGCTCAAAGTGGTAGAGTGCTCACCTGAGCAAAGAGAGCTCAGGGACAGTGCCTAGGTCCTGAGGTCAAGCCCTGTGACCAACAGCAACAACAACAAAAGGTGATCTACCAAGGCCTCTCTTAGAGCCTGAATGTTGGGAGCGCAGTCCCACATCAGAGGGGGGAAAACCACCTTAAATCTACCTTAAACCTGTGGCTCTTCCCATGCTGAGACAGGGCTGGGGCTGTTGGAAGCAGGCTTGGAGCCCAGGGCATCTTCTCCTTCTGTGTCCTGTGGTTTGGGAGCTGTAGTATCGCTCCAATCTGGGGCCAGCTCTTTGGAGTGTTGGGTTATTGGGGAGAGGCAGGGTCAGGCTGCCCTGGAAAGGAGCCTGGGGAAGGTGGGAAGGCGGGAAGGCTGGGGTTTCACGGCCCTTGTTAACAACGCTGGACACCAGTTCCAAAGTGCCAGTGGCCTAAGGTTCGTCTCTTCCCTTACTGGTCTGTTTTCTTCCAGAGAAACAAAACAACAGCGTTTATGTTTTATCCAGTGGAATGGTTGTTGCCATGCCAACGCCCCACCCTGTGGCCCTGCTCCTGCTCGCGCTCCAGGCAGCTTGGCTCTGGCATCCTCAGCTTCCCCTGTGGCCACACGGATCATGTCTCAAATTTCGAAATGCTGGAAATGAAGGAGGTTCCAACTGCAAGCCAAAATGTGATCTCCTTGTGGGTCACTGTTCTGTTTCCCAAAACTTAAAAACTTACTGCAAGAGCATAAAAAGAAGGCAATTTAAAAATTAGCCACAGCCGGGCACCGGTGGCTCACCCCTATAATCCTAGCTACTCGGAGGCTGAGATCTGAGGATCCGAGTTCAAAGCCAGACGGGGCAGGAAAGTCCGTGAGACTTTTATCTCCAATAAACCACTAGAAAACCGGAAGTAGCGCTGTGGCTCAAGGGGTAGCACACTCACCTTGAGCTGAAGAGCGCAAGGACAGCACCCAGGCCCAGAGTTCAAGCCCCATGATTGACCAAAAAAAAAAAACAAAAAACCCACTCAGAAAACTAGAAATGGCGCAGTGGCTCAAGTGGTAGAATGTTTGCCTTGAGCTGAAGAGCTGAGGGACAGCACCCAGGCCTAGAGTTCAGGCCCCATAACTGACCAAAAAAAAAAAAAAAAAAAAAAAAAAAAATTAGCCACAATACCAGAAACCAATGTACACCATAAATCTGAGTTTTCCAAAGTCCTTTCCAGCCCTCGTCCAGATGCCTAGTTTTTATATAACCCTAAGCACAGCAATGGGGCTGGATTAAGCTGGGTTTTCTTTCACTTGGCACCTAGTCACCAGCACTTTTCTGTGGAGCCCCGTTGGCAATAGCTGGGACAATATTCCACTGAGCAGGAGCCTCACTTACTGGCGACTGGAGTTTTCACAGAGATGAAATGATGGCAGAGCAGGGGCAATGCTGCCGGCCACTCACCTGACCGAGTTCCACCTCTGAATGAACAGGGGTGTTCCCTGGTTGGGCAGGGCTCAACTGGGACTTGGTCTCCTTGGGTGCAGCCCAAACACCACAACAATTCAAGAATGGACTTGATTCCAGGCACCGAGAGGGACCTCCAGAGATGTGAGTGGCCACAAGTCTCAACGTGACACCAAGACAAAGGGAGAGAGAGGCTGCTTTGCAATCTCCCCAAAACATCAGGCTCGCTGGCACTCACTGTCAGGACAGCTCCTGGCTTGGTCGGGTGCCGGTGACCGTGGGGTGCACAGACAGCCCCCCATTACATGGTTTATGGTTTTACTCTGCGCGTGAAGCTTTAATTAAAGAGAGACCTCAACAAGTTTCTGAAAATATATCCTTACCTACTGTACTTTGATCATAATGACATGAAACAAGGAAAAAAATCATTTTTATGTGGTTCGCATTTATGAGTTTTTACATAAAGGCTTTTGCGGGTATTTTAAGAATGTGCTAAAATGTTGTTTGAAACCACATGAAGCCATCTGAGGAGTTGCCAGCCAGAACTAACAGCACACACATGGAAGTACTTTAACTGGCCTTTGTATATTTAATGAGTCAAATAGTATTAATATTGTTTAAATGATAACATGCTATTTCAATAAGGGGGCTCCGCCATCACCAGTGACCCATTTCGAGTCTTGCACATCATCGTGAGTGAGCCATCAAATGTGGCCAAGCATGGAGAGCAGCCTCAGAGGATCGAACTTACCCTGCCTGCAGTTCTGCCAGTGCTCTCTATCCTTCAAACTCTCTCCAGGGAGGGAGAATGGGCCCAGGGATGGCTACCGTAGCTCTGAGGCTGGGTTCAAATGGGAAATCTTGGAGTTCTGGACGTGAGGTCTCAAAGAGGAATGCATGGGCTCCTCTCAGGAAGCACAGGGTTGAAATCACATGCGATCAAGACAAATGACCAAACCGGAGTCCCCCAGCAGGACGACACGGTGACAGCCTCATGAAGACCGAGAAGGCACCTTGGACAAGGGTTGGACTGTGCAGTGGGGTGGCCTCAGAAAGCTCCTGGACTTGATAGCAGGTGGAATGACAATCAACAGTGGGTGGGGGACCAGGACCAGAGCACCGAGGCCTCCGCTTTGCTGATGTCCACAGAGTGAACTCTGTCAACTGAGTGCCAATGGTTTCCCAAGAAGAACTGGCAACTCCCAGCAGGCAGATGGACTCTACCGAGGAATCAGTGTGCTGAGAATAGATAGATGGAGACAGATAGGGCCACCTGGGGCTGGAGCTCTAAGTCCTGTCTGTTGGTAACAGTATAATGATCATAAACAGGCAGAGGCAGACATCTTGTCACTCAGGGATACCTCTGCACCAGGTGAGCCAGGAGCAAAAGCCCAGACTCTCAGATGGGGCTACTTGCCAGCACAGTCAGTTCTAATCACGCACCTGGTTGGGCTCAGTCTCTACTACCTGTAAGATCTTTAACTGGGTTTGGCTCATTGCCTGATGTCAGTGATTCTCTTGTCAGAGACCTAGCTTATTTCTCTGTGAAATAACTCGTCCAGTTGAATAATCTTACAGTTAAGTGTACAGTCTATGCCTGGAACTCTTTGACCACAGGACTTTGAGGATTGGAGAAAAAAGGGAACATATACCTCACCCTCACAGTGACCTGAAGGACAGAAAATAGTTTATGGTGTGCTTGAAGCCACGGTGTGCCTGGAGACTCTGGATGGAAACTTGTTTTTGGGAATCTGAGCTGTAACTATGACCTATCCAATCCCCAATCCCGGTCAACACCAAGCTGCAGAGGAACAGGAGGATGGGTCTGGAGTGACCTCTCTGCCTTCCTTCAGACTCCTCCTGGCTCAGAGGCTGAATTCCAAGTTTGAATACAAAGGCATCCAACAGCTAGCGAGCGAGTTCCATGACTATCTCCATAAAAAAAAAGAGCCAGGCTGGGAATGTGCCTTAGTGCACATCTAGTACATCTCTTAGAGCATGCCTAGCATACATGAAGCCCTAGGTTTGCTTCCTCAGGACCACATAAGCAGAAATAAGCTGTAAGTAGCACTGTGGCTCAAGTGGTAGAGTGCTAGCCTTAATTAAGTTAAAGAGCTCGGGGACAGTGCCCAGACCCTGAGTTCAAGCCCCACAACCACCAACAACAACAAAAAAAATAAAAGAAAAGAAAAAAGAAAGAGGCAGCCAGTGCCAGTGGCTGACGCCTGTCATCCTAGCTACTCAGGAGGCTGAGATTTGAGGATCATGGTTCAGCCCAAGCAGGAGAATTTGTGAGACTCCTATCTCCAATTAACCACCAGAAAATCAGAATTGGCACTATGGCTCAAAGTGGTATAGCACTATCCTTGAGTGAAAAAAGTTAGGGACAGAACCCAGGCCCTGAGTTCAAGCCCTACAAGAGGGGGGGGAGCGAGAGAGGAGAGAGAGGAGATAGATGAGGAAAGAGGAGAGGGGAGAGAGAGAGGAAAGAGGGAGAGAGATAGATAGAGGAGAGGGGTGAGAGAGGGGGAAGACAGAGATGAGAAAGAAGAGAGATGAGAGGGAGGAGAGAGGGGGAAAGGAGAGGAGGAGAGAGAGGGAAGAGAGAGGGAGGGAGGGAAGAGAAGGAGAGGGAGAGAGGGGAGGGGGAGAGAAGGGAGGAGAGAGGGGAGAGAAAGAGGCGGGGGGAACTAAGGGGACAGGACAGACCTGCTAAGGGGATGGCATCCCACTGCTGGCCAAGAGACAAACGCTGAGGTTCCTAGGCTCCCTTTTGGCCACTACCTGGCTGGGCCTCTGTCAAGAACTGTCACCTGACCCCTGGCCTGTGACCTCTGCAATGCTGACACAGTCTACAGACCCAGATTTGTTGGAGAAGCTCCATGGGAGCTGGATGGGGCTTTTCTCGTGTAGCTGTCTTTATTGAATAAAGACAAGGCATATTACTTTGACACCAACATAGGGCCAAAGACAGGAGCGGGTCAGAGAGTGCTTCCCAGATCTGACGCCCCGCTCCCCCGCCCCCCAGACTGGGGGCTGATTAAGGCCTGAGGTAGAAACTGAGTCCCACAAGGGCAGTTCTGAACCAATCCTGCCACATCTCTGCTCTTACACTCCTAGCGACAGGAAGTCCTTACATGCCTCAAGGCAAACATTTCTGCTTGGAGTAATTCAAAATAGTGCTCTGTGGACCTGACCCTTTGCTTCTGCCTTTTAGAGCCACACAGAACAAGAACTGAATGCCTTTCCCTCAGACCGTCCTTTCAGCATCTGAAGCTGGCTTGCTTAACCTCAACAAGTTTTCTTTTCCGGTCTTCCTATCCTTCTGTTAAACCATGTCAAATCCCCATGGGCCCAGACTCCTGGGGACTTGGGGTGGTGCAGGCTGTTTCGGAGAGAGGAATGCAGATGCAGGGCCCCCAGCTCCCCACGTCACAGGCTCACACGGGCAACCCGGGGCTCCTCTCTCGCGTCTGACACAGCACTTGGTGGATGGCCCTGCTCTCATCGCCCACTCAAATCTGTTATTTATCTTTCGTGCAGACATGGCTATGCCATTTCAGCTTATCTTGTCTATCAGGCCACCACTTCCAGGAGGTCTTTTCTCCTGGGAGCGTATGGGAAAGCAGGAGACCACGCAATGCATTGCTGAGTTCCAGGGTCTGTGAACCAGCACTCTGTCCTCCAGAGCTCCTGTTTTCTACAGAAGGAGCACGGTGGCCACAGCGAGGGCTCCATGGGAAAGATGGAGGCCCAGCGGAGGCTACAGTCTGCCACTTCTACTATGCTAGGGGACCAAGACATGAACGCCACAGTTTGACGGGTGTCAAGACTGGTTGGGCTATCTGAGGAAGAGCAGAATGGAACAGACGAGGCACACTGCCTGAAATGCCAGCTGAGAGGTTCAGAAGACTAAAAACTGTCAGTGCAACAGAAACAGCAAAATCCTCCTTCACCTGGCACCAAGCTGGTAACACTGGCCCTCAGCAAATCCAGAGTTGCAAGGTTCTGAGGGTGTGTGTTCTGAGGTCTGTGTCCTATTGTACATACATGGTCTGTTCTGCTTCTCAGATCTCAATAGCAGCAAGATGTATGTTTGACAGTCACAAGGACACTTCTGCACTGTAACTGGCACTCAGACAAGGCAGGGCTGATGGGCCACCCAACCAAGGAGACTACAATGCAGAGGCCGTGCCAGGCCACCAGGCGCTGGGGCTCTGGCCCTAGGACAATACATTTGTCTCTTCTCCAGCCTGAAACAAGAAAATGACTCCCAGCTACCAGCAGCAGTTTGTTTTTTCTGACCATCTTTAACATCCTAAGAACAGGAAGGAAGAAAGGAAGGGGGGAGGGGGGGAGGGCACATGGTTTCCATAGGTAAGAACCATTCCACTGCACTTTGGGAAAGAAAAAAAACCTCCATTTTGCTTGGAGAGGCATCTAAAGCCAGCCACCTCCTGCCACTGCAACTGACATTCCTTTTGCATCCACTGGCTCCAATTGAGAAGCAAGGCGCACCCCCTGCCAATGACGGGGCGCTGCCACCGCCCCGACTTCTGCCCAGTTTAGAGAGCTGTAGGCCATCAGCAGGTACTCTCTTTCCTCCTCTGGTTATGCCAGCTGTGCTCAAAGGTGCAGGTAGCCAGTAAGTTCACAGACAGGAAGAAAACAAGGGGAAGTGCGACCAGAAGTGCTGGCCTTGGTGCCTGCTCATTTGCACAAGGTAGTTTTGCTCTGTGCTGGGGGGCAGATGGTGGCCTTGATGTGCTCTGAACTGCCCAGGAGGTAACCTATCAGAAATACAAGCCACTGCACAGTGGCCTGTCCCTGAGAACTAGACTTGGCTCCACACAAAATGGAGAAAGAGCAACACGTGGCACAAGGCTGGCCACGTCCACATGGCATGCTGGGACCGGCCTGCCTGGCTGTGTGTGGAGTCCAGCCGTTATTACCAGTTTCCAGCCTGTGTCCCACAGTCTGCCTACAGACAGGGGACAGGTAGTGTGGGAATTCCTTCCAGTACACACAAGTGCAAAGCTCCCCTGAGCAAACACATCAGTTAGTTGGCAGCAGCTCTCTGAAGCTTGCCATAGGCTTTTATTTTAGTTCAAGGGAAATAATGGAAGCAGCAGTGCAGCAGGAGGGGCTGCTGGCCAGCTCTAGGCTGGTTCAAGGATCTGTAGCATCTGTAGGTAGTACTGTGGTGACTGTCCCCAGTAGAGTCCTTGGGGAAATGCTGCCAGCCCCAAGGAGATCAACAGATCTTGCAAACATATCAACAATGAAGATGTCTGGGACTTCAAAGCCATCACTATCAGCCAAAGCTGTCATTTTACACAACCCATTTGGGGCTGAGGGCTTCACATATATGTCACAGTTAAGCAAAGTGTTGTCCAGAAAGGGAATGTACCCAAGCCACAGAACTGGGATGGGATGTGGGCTGTCCCCACACCAGGTTGTCAGGTTGTGTGGCCCGAAACATCCCAGCTGTGGTGAGAGGAATGTATAAGTTAAACGCAAGCACAGGAACTCTGTCCTACACACTGTCTGACACTGTCTGAGCCGTGGAACTGCTGAACCCTGAGCATACCTGTATGTCACACAGGGCTTCTGGGGGACCAGAGCCCCCGAGGCACCCCCGGGGGGGATCATGGGCACAGTGAACTGGTTTTCTACCCACTCCTGTTTCCCATTTAACTTGCCTTTCATAGATGACAACATAGATCAAGGCAACCGATCTGCAGTCCCAGAGGGGAGCCAAGTGCAACACCCACCCCCCAGATCCTCCTGAGGGTGATGTACAAGCTGTGAGGGGAGGGGCAGACCAGGCCCCTCCCCAGCAGGTGGCTTCCTACCCACCTCCCTATGCAGTTAAAATGACAGAATGACCATGGGCTGGAGGCCTGGCTCAAGTAATCATCAGCAGGAGCTTCCTACCCCCCAGTTCAATCCCTAGTACTGACAAAAGAAAAAAGTGTATCTGCAGTGAGTCCCACTGACAACTTCCAGCAATCTCACAGGCCCGGTGTGGCAAGCAGAGTCAAACCACAGGCAGGGTGTGTCCTGAAGCTCTGGATGCATACAGATGCTCACATTACGTACGCCATGCCCAATGGTCCCTCCAGATCTGGAACCTTCTAGGGCACATTCCTCATGGCTTCATACTCACTCTGCTGCTCCCTGCTTCCCCTTCCTGACTCCCATACCCCAAAGTCCCAGGGTCGGTGTTTCTGGCAGTGGAAAGTACCTGGAACTTGAACTGCAGACCTCACTGGGCTTTTGGTAACCAGCCAGTCTGGTCCTCCCCTTGCTGGCCTCTGCTCCAACCTCCAATGTTCAGAACCACACCCGAGTCCAAGCCCCCACAGACTATGTCCTGCTCACATCCTTCTCATGGACAACAACCTGGAGCTCCCTCCGTGTCACGGACCAGGCCCCTGTGTCCCCTCTGCTCAAAGCACTGCCTGGCTGCTGCCCTTCCAGGTTTGAGGCTGAGGATGCACTTGTAGGAGTCACAGGACTTGGAAGAACAGAGCTGATCAGCTGAGGGAGAAGGCTTGGAGCATCCAGCCACAAGCCGGGTCACACAGGACACAGTTCGCCAGTAATGAGCTGGATGAGGCAGGGAAGCTAGTTACAGACTCAGTGCTCAGGTTGTGACTTACTGCAGCACGTACTGGAACCTCAGACTCCTAGCAGGAAAGAGGGAAGCCAGCACAAACCACACTATGTGGGCACTGGGAGCTACTCTTATCAGTGGGAAGCCTTCTGAAATCCAAGCTCCTGGATGTGAGCCAAGGCTGGCCTCACTAGTAGGCCTTTCGATGAGGTACAAGCCAGACCTACTATCAGCCCCTCTCCCCCCTCAGCTGCTCCAGGGCTGTCCTTATCCACAGCTGGCACCTCTGCTCTTCTCTACCCCAAGCCAGCTCTGGTTCCTTTCTGCACCTACTAGATGGGCAGACATCTGTCCATTTGTGTGTGGCCCATTATGCACTCCTCAGCCCTGGAAAGGCAGAAGCCTCATAAGGTAGGGCTAGGCCTCCTTCCATCATAGCTGCACCCATTTGTGCCACATTCCTGGGAAGTTCTTGGTAAAGGTCTGTGCAATGACCCATGATCTCTCTCAGGTCATGGCAGGAACCAACAGCACTTATCTGAATCCTCACTTTCCATTTACTACTCCATGTCTCCTTGTGGGTGATGGCTGAACTGTAAGACCTGAGGCATAGCCTCCAGAAAGGCCAATGTCAACATAGCCTGGTACCCCACCCCCACCAAGGCCAGGGCACCAGAGCTCTTACCCCATCATCACAGGAACAGAGAGGCACCCAGCACTGGGTGGTAGTGGGGCCTGAGCAGCCTGGGGGCATCGTGTGGCTATGAGGAAACAGTGGCAGGGGCTCACGACAGCATGCGGGGAGCTCTCAATATGGACAAGGAGGTGGGCTCGGAGAAGCTGGCTTGCACAGGGGAGTTACTTGGTGGGTAAGGGCAGAACAGACTCAACTCCAAATCGCTTCTCAAGTCAAGGTTCTCCCCATTCTGCAGCCTGGCCTGATCCAGGGTGGGCACTGGAAACTCCTGCTGGAGGCTGCCACGCGTCTGGCCCAGCAAGCCTGCTTGAATCTCAGTGGCCTCTAATACACTGAGAGGTCTCCTCAGACAGGAGTACTGGACACTCAGGGCTCATGTCCAGAGGGAGAGGCCATCCCCAGGAGCCCAGAGTCCTGGGGCAGGGAACATGTGGCTTAAAGAACCCAAGAAATAAGGGGACAAATGACAGATGGGTGGTTGCTCACATCATCAGACGCACTGGGCTGAAGAGTGGAAGGGGCAGAAACAGTCAAGACTCTAAAATGGCTGCCAACTAGACAGACAGGGTAGGGGATGGCGAAGGCTCATTTATCCAGTACCCTGGGTCACTCCTGTAGAGGCCTGTGGGCTTCTGGGACTGCCATGGGGACCCAAGCCGGCCTTGTTTCACTAGGTAAACTTCTTCCAGACAAGCAGAGTTGATTAGAAACGCTAATTAAAGCTTTTGAAGATTATCTCAGTCCCCAAACAAGGAAGAACACAAAACTCTGTTCCTCCACTCCTCCCACCCCCCAGACTCTGGCCTTCATTAAGTTTTGATTTCAATCAATTGCACACCCACTAAAATTAACTTATAAGGCCAATAAATTGCAACCGCATGTCTGGAATATTATCTGCTCCAAGCCAAGAGCCAGGGATCGCAGAGCACAGGCAAGATGTCTAAGATGTCTGGCACAGATGGGAGCAATCGTCTGTGGGAGCAATTGGTGCTGCTCCTCCCCTCAGCTAGAACATCTGGTCTTGGGTAGAACAGAACCCAGGCCGAAAGAGGCCAGGCAAGACTCAACCTGAAAGCTGGAGCTGGACAGGCTTCCTGTCTTCTCTGGGAACCTGGTGGGTTAGGATGCTGACCTTGGAGCCCTCAGCAGCCTTCTGTGGCCTTCCCCTACAGTGAGCAAGCTGTATTCCTGACAGCTGTATTGAAGATGCCACTTCCAGTTCCCACCCCAGAAGATGGACCACTCAGGTTCTGGGACTCTAAGCTGGATGGGGCTCAGGGTTGAAGCAAAGTATCACCTCTGCCAGGAAAGAGTGCAGAGAGGGCCGGAGTATGGATTAGTGGTAGAGCACTTGCCTAGCATGCACAAAGCCCTGGGTTTGATTTCACAGTACCACATACACAGAAAAAGACAGAAGTGGCACTGTGGCTCAAGTGGTAAGAGTGCTAGCCTTGAGCAAAAGAAGCTCAGAGACAGTGCTCAGGCCCTGAATTCAAGCCCCAGGACTGGCCAAAAAAAGAAAAAAAAGAAAAAGAAAGGGTACGGAGAGATCCAAAAGCCAGCTGACCTGGAGTGTGCTACCTTTCCCAACTTCCCAACTCAGTTCTAGCATCTACAAGGAGCTGGGTCCACTGGGAGAGGGATGAGGACCAAGGCGGGGGCAAGTGCCTGCAGTGACGATCCGTTCCTGCAGTCCTAACACACAGCCAAGGTGCCACCACCACGGCATTTTCACAAAGTGACTCTTCTAGTAACAGCTACTTGGCACTACCTCCCCTGGGGAAAACACTGCTGGGATCCTTTCAGCACAGAATGCCCAGGAAGGTCACCAATAAACGGTGTGTCGGGAGAGTCAGGAGGAGTGGGAAAGCCAGGAACCACTTGGGCTCCACTCTCTAGGCCTCCTTGCCTCCTGCCCTCCCAAGGGGCAAGAGCCACACTACCAACTGCTGGCCCTTGAGTCTGGAGTTGAGAAATGCTGCGCACAGGCTGGGATGGGGTGCCGCATCCCACAGGAGTTACAAGCCAGAGGGCCTGTGCGTCAGCCACCCCGGCCCCAGCCCGCCACTCAGACCAGACTGACTCCATGTGTGGGTGATTAACTCCAGCCCCAGCAAAGTCAAAGCCTTTGCAGACTCAGGATCAAAGCTGGGCCCTGAAGATGATAGAATCAAGTTTTTCCCCAGGATCTCACGAGGGGGCTTTTTTCTTTCATGACAGAGAACACTCTGGGGAGAATGTCTCTGGAAGGGCCAGCTGTGGGTTGGGTCACATTTCAGCTCTGGGCTTGGCACTTGCTGCTCTGTTCCTCCACTTATCTTTAAAGAGCTCATGGAACAAGGACAAGGCCACAAGGTTCACAGCAGGCACAGAGGGAAGTCCGCTGGCCTCGCTCTCGCCTGCACACCTGCACTGCCAGTGCCAGTGCCGCCCCAAGTGGGGGAGGCCTCGTTTCATGGTGTGTGTGTGTGTGTGTGTGTGTGTGTGTGTGTGTGTGTGTGTGTGTGTGTGTTGTGTGTGTGTGTTGTGTGTGTGTGTGTGTGTGTGTCCTGTGAGCAAATCTAAAGTGGCCTTCCCACTACAAAGGGAAGTTTCGTCTACAAATAGGAAGCTCCAACCAAGTTCTCAGCAGCTTAGCATCCCCCCATGTGGCTAGAGTCTGGGCAGTTTTAGGGATCTGATGGGTGGGTAGTCAAAAGACTCAAGCACAAGCCAAGTAGTCAATTCTGCCATTCACCAGGACCTGAGGCTCCTGCAGTGAGCATCATGAGGAGTCTGGGCTGGGTCAGCACAGGATGTAGGGGTACTCCACACATGTCCGGCTCCCTGACCCTGGGCACAGTGATGCCCACTGTGTTCTGGAGGCGGTGGCTTTTCAGACATCCTTCCTTTCTAGCAGGGGTGAGGGGTGGCTCTCTCACTAGGCCTGGAATACAGGCCACTTCACGCCCTGCATGTGGCGGCCTGGCAGGCTTGAGGTGGTGTCAGGTGGGATGAACTTCCTTACCACAGAGACCTCTACCTAAGCCTATTCACCAGCATGAAAGGAAGACAGAGTTCTGTGGCTTTGATCATAGGATGACAATAAGTGAGTCATGGGTCAATGGCAGGGAGGGTACAAAGGTCAAAGAGAGAGAGGCATAGCTCTTCCACCCTAGGGAACAATTTAGAAAACTCAAGTGTCACACTCTTAATGGCCAGTGATACTCGAGGATCAAGGCCTCAGAGACATACAAGGTCTCTATTCCAAAATTAGAGGGAAAAGAGCTCAGGATCCACCACCCCACCCTCAGACTACTACTCTGAGGATGGGAAAGTCTGCAGGGGAGCAGGATACGGAGAGGTTAGAGTAAGAAAAAGGTGAAGGAAGGCTAATGCTGTGGCACATGCCTTCAATCCTAGCCACTCCATTTGCTGAGGTCAGGGGGATCATGGTTTGAGGCTAGCTCAGCCCCCCCTTCCTCCCAAAAAAGCTAGATGTAGTGGCAGGCACCTGTCAGCCCAGCTGTGCAGGAAGCATAAATATGAGGAATTCAGCTCAGGCCAGCCCAAGCCCCCCCCCCAAAAAAAAAAGAGAGACTGTTAAGCCACCTCGTTTGTAAAAATGAAATAAAATAACTAAAGCATACGAGGCACCAGTGGCTCATGCCAGTAATACTATTCAGGAGGCTGAGTCTGAGGATCATGGTTTGAAGCCAGCCTGGACAGCAAAGTCTATGAGACTCTTATCTCTGCTAAATTACCAAAAAAAAAAAAAAAAAAAAAAAAGCTGGAAGTGGGGCTGTGACTCAAGTGGTAGAGTGCTAGCCCTGGGAGGGCTGGGGGGGGGGAGGGGGACTGACTCAAGGAGGGCTGGGAATATGGCTTAGTAATAGAGTGCTTGCCTAGCATGCATGAAGTCCTGGGTTCAATTCCTCAGTACCACATAAATAGAAAAAGCTGGAAGTGACACTATGGCTCAAATGGTAGAGTGAACAAAAGAAGCTCAGGGACAGTGCTCAGGCAGGCCCCTGAGTTTCAGCTCCAGGACTGGCAAAAAAAAAAAAAAAAAGCTCAAGGACAAGCCCAGGACCTGAGTTCAAGCCCCAGAACCAGTCCAAAACAAAACAGAAACTGAAACAAAATCAAAAGCAGCTACAGCTGAAGGCAACGCTTATGATTCAAGTGGTAGAGCACATAATAAGCACATGGCCTAGAGTTCAAACCCCAGTTTGACCCCCTAAAAATGTAACATCCTGAAAACAAACCCCCAAGAAAACATAAAGCAGATTGGTTTTCATAATTTTTAGCTCAGAGTGGTGAAGCTGATCCCACATGGGCCAGCTGGGGAGAGCTCCTCACAGGGGACAGCGCTGGGCCATGTCACTGGCTGTCCCAGGCCAATTTAACCACTTGGGGCCCCTCTCTGAGCCTCTCTGTCTATGCACTGGGCATCTCTCCCTTGGCTGACAGCTAAGTGTGAGAGCTTAGGGACAGTTGTTTTGAGCTCTGAGTGCAAAGTCCCACCCCTCAGTGGGAAGGACAAGATGGATGGGTGCAAGGGGAATAGAAATCAAACACAAAAGCAGGCTCATCCCACGCTTGGCCCTAAATGCATTGTAAGACAACATGTCAAGGTCACCTTATTGAGGAAACAACCCAAATGTTTTTAAGTCTATAAAAGTCAGAATCCAACTCTTCACCAAATCTAAACATGCAGCC